>NC_071087.1:90830997-91130997 GCF_027358695.1 Spea bombifrons
CATGGACTTTGTCAAGACTTGTTAAAGTGACAGTCCAGTCATTACTTGTAATGCAATGCTAAATGTCCGCTTTAAATTTTCACTTGGTTCCCTTTGTGAATGCATGGAGGGATTCTGCAGAACTCCCACCTAAGCATTTTCTCTTTCCCCACCACACAGCTCTTAGACTTGCAAGAGATGCCAACAACATCTCCTACTTGCCAAGGAGAACGTGTGGTATGCTCACCACCAGCCAGCTCTACAAGCACCACCAAAACAGGATCACGGACTGGAGCTACAGCTGTTTCTTAAGGAAAGTACTCATACAAAGTACTTTTATATCCACTCTTCATTGGTGGGTCTATGTGGTACACCAAACTGTCCCTTTTCATATGAACATAAGAAAATTAGTATTATGCTATTCTAAGGAAACCAATACGTATGGGAAGGAAATAACTTGGTGCAAATATTGTGCTTGCCGTATTGTGGTTGTCTGCATCCTCCTACAAAACAAATACTTTGATGGGTGCAGTATTTGCTTGAGTATAAATGCACAAACAGCAAATAGTGGGGGTAAAGTATATCACTACAGTGACTGGGCTTACACAAAAGATAGACATTTAACTACTGTACTCATGAATCACGAGGAGCTGGCACATTTCTATTTTACGAATATATACTGGTAGAATATGATTGTTATAGCTGTCATTTGCTTTTATGTTTTACACGAGATCTGCCATCTTGCAGCAAAGGCATGGTTTGACGAGTTTGATTTGGAGGAATTCAAATGAAGTTCAGGTCATGGCTCTTGAGGGCCATTTAACACCTTTTTGACAAATTTGAACGATGATTGCGAGCCAGGCCTTCACATCCAACATCAGTGCCTGACCTCACAAATGCACTTTTGGCTAAATAGACTAAAATTCCCACAGAAATCTTGTGTGATTTCTTCTTCTGCTTTCTGTTAGCCATAAGGGGGTGCAACTCAATATTAATGCCACAGTTTTGGAGTGGGATGTAGAGCCCTGCACAGCACTGTTTTCTTAATCCCACTCCCGCTGAATTTCTGACAATTACCGACCGCTCCCGCAACATATGTGTCCAATCCCGCTCGCTCCCACAAACATCATTCACAAACATTAATTCCCTCATTCGCAGATATCAATCATTCACAGATATTCATTCATTCCCTCAATCATGCATACTTGTTCCTACAAACTCCCCCACACCCTTACCTGAACTGCAAATTTCCAGCGCACTCCTGCAAGGCGGCCTTTGCGCTGCTTGTTACCCCTGAAATACAGGTATATGTCGCACCGGAGCAGAAGATGAATTTCTTTAAGACTGCTTTACATTAGTTGTTTTGTATTTTAACACTCGCTGGGATAAACAATAACTCCCAAAAAAGAAATGTAACGTATATTAAATGTATGTCGCCACAAAAAGCTTCTGTTCTGTATTTGCTTTATGGGCAGAAAATATTGCAAAAGCTTTATTATCCTACCCTAAATAATATAATCAATATAAGGAAAGGTTAGCACATGAGATGAGTTACAGTATAAAAGTCATGAATTTCCATGTCACCTTGGTAGCACCAAGTATCAACAATCCGAAGGACCTTTTGATGTTCCTATAAATTATCCAAATGAAAGAGAATACCGACACACCTGCAGCATATATAAACCATCCCCTGTCTGAGAAAAAAGACTAATGTTTAAACAGCCATAAAGAGCATTCTGTATATGCATAAGAAATGAAAATCATTCTAAACAGTGCACCTCATATAAAATTGGTATTCTGAACAGTACTGTCCACTGTTTAATAAAACAATTAATTCTAACAAGAATCCTGATCTGAGTAGAATGGTAGGAAGCAGGTAGCAAAAAAGCATGTTTTAATTGCTTGTGCAAAAAGAAAATGGGGCTCTCTAAGCCAGTCCACGATTTTCAAGCAGGGCTAGTCTTAATATAATGCATACCTGCCAACAGTCCCGAATATACTATGACAGTGCTGTGTTTTTTTTTGTCCTGTCAAATTTGGGTCTGTCCCGGAATAAAAATACTGCCTATGCACAGCGCATTACACACAGCCTAAAAGTATGTAAATTACCTCTAAACTATAGAACTCAATGCTGCAGGACCTCAACCAGAGTAGTTATAACAGTGATGGGGTTTATAGCACTCAAGCAGATGCACCTAGATTTTTTTTCTTTAGCGTAATTATGGAATTTAAGCTCTTTTGTGTGCCTACGTTACGGTAAGGTGTGTACTGTCACCTGTGGGATTCATGTGATGTCTACACCCAATTTACTAAGGGTAAAGGCTTTTATGAAAATTACCCTAATAAAGTTGGCAACAAATATATAAACATAATATAATTGAGAGTTTTGGTTTGGTAGCAGTATAAACTGCTTTGTGTGCCCACTATGTAGGAGGTGAGAGTAGGTTCTCACCCTATTGAGAGTGTGCCTTGACGTGGCGGGTGAGCTTAATTATGCTTTGGCCATTTCATATAACCAAAACCTCTCATTTATATTATGTTTATATATTTGTTGCCAACTTTATTAGGGTAAGAAGCGCAGACAGTTTTTATTTTTTGTATACATTGTAAGCCAATACACTGTATTTGCAGCATGCTTACACCTGTTTGGTAGGCCTCGTATTATACATTTGTATTATTTGAGCCTGAGACTAGCTTAGCGCACCGACATTTTTTCTTTTCCCTTTTTATGAAAATTATTTCATTTTTGTTACTTTTTACACACCTATGAGGAAACAGAACACGATTTCAAAAAAAAAATGTTCCCCATTATATTGTCATGGGATGAAATTTTTACCTTAAACTAGGTTATCCATGAGTTATCTTAATCTGTCCTGAAAAAATATGTTTCTATAAGTAAGTGTAAGCTCTTAAAGAGCTAAAATGAGCTTACACCTAAATATGGGATGGCCTCCTGAGGTGAAAACGTGTCCCAACCCCAGGCACTCGAAGGGTTAAAACATAATTTGGAATGCGCTGTGTCCATACAAGACAAAATGGTTCTAATCGTTACTGACCTTCCTAATCACTTTGTGACCTTTGTAAGTTAAATCTGTGTCCAGGGCTTTCTTAAGCGTTTTTATATATCTCCTGTAATTTGCTCCAAAGTAATTTAATACCATTCATTCCTGGTGTACTAAAGCTCTTATTCATAGGCTAAGCGTGTACTTTAAAGTAGCTCTGATACAACAACAAAAAAAGACATTCAACTAGGAATAAAAATGACTATACATTGTGTTGATATTTTAACAAACCATGTTTGCACTTTCTTCTCCTGTTTTCACCTCCGTGACCCTCAGGGATAAAAGCGAAGCTGCTTGCACGGTGTGCAAAGAGCTACAAGGAAAGGCTCCATGCAAGGTAAGAGTGTGATGTATGAAATGTGATGTGTGAGGTCATAAGCTGTGATTGATAGAGTGGGGGTAAGCGTGTGTGCTAGTGTGTAGGTTAGATAGTGGAGAGGGAAGGTAAGGGAGGGGCTGGTGGATCACTAAGCTGTATCTGCGAATCCCCCCCCCATCCAGAAGTTAACTGCCCTTGTCCCGACCTATCGCTTGCAAATCTATAGACACACCACATCTTCGCTCTCTAGGATAAGTAAAAGTGTACAAGTGTTCTCCAACACTTAGTTTCCAATTTCCTGGCATCAGAAATAAAGCATCCGAGTTGAACTCTGCTGGAGTATATCGCTATTAATAGTACAACAGATGAACATAAGGAAAGTGGACAAAGACGTTTCTGTCAAAGGGGCATCTGAGGGACAAATAAATGCACTTCTATATTAAATTACAGGAGGAAATGTTCAAGCCAAACTTGTTACTGTTGTCACATTCTACAATGTTGCCTCAACGTTCTCTTTTCATAGATGCTTCTGTGACGCTCAAGTCCTCCTGACCCAGATAGACACAGTGACCAATGTTTAACACTCCGATAAGCAGGATTAGTAAAATCAAATGAATTCTTCACCACTCTATTTGAGGCATTATAGTCACTATATATAAAAAAGTGCAATGGTTTGAAAAAATGAACAAAAGATGGAACTGTGGTCTTTTTTTGGTGTGGAAAAAAGCAAAACAAGAATTCAGCGAATACCATTAAAAAAAACAAAAAACTATTAAAGACATAAATATTGTGGATTCCGTCACGCTATATGGCCGTATTTAGCCCTTTTTTGATGTGGGCAGGGTTATATATTTATACATACCATAGAGTAAAATAGGGAAAACTAGGAATAATAAGTGGATCACAATTCAGGTTAGAACCGGACAACACATCATAATGTATGCATCTCCCCAATAGCTACATAAAACGTACAAGTAACAAAATGCCTCAAGCACACCGGCCAGCAAATTATTGAAACGTACGGCAATTGTCCAAACAGCACAATTTCTGACTCTGGTTTAACATTTCTGTCCGCCGAGACGATTACTTATCAAGTGAATCTGCAGACTCGCATTACAGCAGTTCCGTCACGCTTGCTTTCTGTAGCACTGAAATGTCATCCTGTAGTAATGCGATACCCAAAACATCCACGTATACAGTAAGTGTTATATAGATACACACGTTAGTTTTTCCACCAACACTTTCCCTGCTGGATACAGCTACGGCTCGTTTTTTTTTTGTTTTTTGTTTTTTTTATTGAAAGTAAATGAATGTTTTTAGGTGGATTTCCAAAATATACAGTATATCATTTTAGCTGAGAGCTAAAATTAAGCTTGTAAATTCATTGAAAAAATATCTTTAAAAGACTTTTAAATATTATTTTTACCTGGATGTCACGTTTCTCAAATTTTACATTTTACAGTAAATACATCTGTGTACAGGATGCTTAAATATTAAAGCCATAAACTATTTTTGTTCCATGAATCAGCATGATTATTCCTCCCCATTAGGTTTCCACTGCTACGTTGTTAAGTTGCTGATTGATTTGGTCAAACACCATAGACAATTAGACAAAAGAACTCCTGTCAGATGAAATTTGTCAAGGCATACAATATCAGCGGTGTCTACAAAACTTTTACAGTAGATGCATATTGGAGTCTATTTTGCATGGACCCCAATGTATTTATTGCACACAAAGTCTAGTTTTCAAACTCCAATGACTAAAGAATGGAAGCAGCAATTGGAGTTGATGCAAAATGGACTAGAGCATCCATTAAAAATATAATTTTGGGACTAGACTGTTACTTTAATGATTCCAGACCGTTTAGGGCCCCTCTCTTTCGAGACATTCTGTGTTCTGCATTCCATGTCTTTTTACACGACCGATGCAGCATAACATACATACACAGCTTGGCACACCCTGTTTACCGGCTGTGTAGAATGTGATTAGGAGTGCTAGCAGGACAGCTTTAAAAAAAGGCCCTGAGCTAATGAAGGAGAGATTAAGAGGGATTTGGGTTTTAAGGCTGACAAGCATATTAATTGAATTACAAGATGCTTTTTTTTTTTTTTTTATCATCTCTACTGATTATATGGTCAATTTGGCAAGACCAACATATGCTTGGTGGACATTAGCAAACTAGCTGCTGTACAGATATCATATTAAATGTGCAAACACCCTATTGAAAATGATGTCCATTTTCTCATTCATGACTCTACAAATGTTGAAATGGGTCCTCGAACCGATGGGCCTTCTGTCCATCACCAAGTGATGGACCTCTGAGTGCACCCCAGTCCTGGACACATACATTTTGTATGTTGTTGACAAGATCTTGGAAAGCGCTACACTGTGCTATGTGTGGTGCAAAGCTGTGTAAACCAATTCCCTTGTGTGAATTCACAGACCTCATCCTCGCATATGGCAGGGAATGAACTTTACATAACGTAACTGACATGACAAACGCTTGCAGCATCCATAATGTATGTAATTAACTGAGTCATTGATTCCTTTTCTGAGCTTGTACATCCCGCAAAGGTGGTCAACCTACCTAAAGGACAAAGTCGTGCAAGTAATCTCTACCTTCTATCCATACATCTGATATCATCAAACCAACTGCTACCCAACCAAGTAATCAAGTACTGCTGACTTGTTAGTGATCAGAGCTTTTGGTCTTTTTATTTTTTTTATTTTTATTATTTTTTTACCATGATTCCCTTTATAATGTTTTGTGTCTCACAAACAAATTGGGCTTCAAGGACAGGTGGTAGGTCTTTCTGATCCATGATCATATAAATCCAATAATAAAAATCAAGAATATTTTTAAACAAATCCTCTTTTTGCAAGTTTACTTAAAATTTCTTACACATCAGGTGCCAAGGCATAATTAAAAACAAAATTACATTCAGCAACATCACCCAGAGGTCTTTTATGTTTTAGAAGGCCAAAACAGTCCCTTACATATTACACTAATATTATTTTAACAACTTTGGAGGTTGAGGGCAGTTTTTTTACTTTACTCTTTTTTTTCTTTTTTGTTTTATTTCATTCTACTTTTTTGACCTCCGGAATCTTGTCCCCCTCCCCCCCTTTTGATGTCATGATATCGGAATGTATTTAAAAATCTTAATTGTGTCACCTTTTTCGCAATAGATCATTGATGTAAGATTAACCCTTATTTTTAAACAAAAAATCTCCAAAACAATTAAACTGAGTGAAAATCTAAAAGAGTATTTTTTATAAATAGTTGTGAAGGAAACATCTAGCTGATCTTATCATATACTCCTCTTACATGAGAAATGTGCACGGATTAAACACCATCACCTCCAATGAGGCACTGATCAATAATCAAGTGCTTCTTACTGTACATAATTAATAGGGATATACTATACCACAGGACTGGTGCTGCAAAGTTGTTTGGAATTTAAAAATGTAAGAGGTTGGGGGTGGGAATGGATTTCTACTCTATTTGACCTCGACTACCACTGGAACATCAGACATCTCTTGGGTTTACCTGGGTGTGCACTCCAATGAGAAGCACAAAAAAGCGACTTGGAAAATAGAAATAAATTATTATGCTTACTACGACAATTTGTAAATTCTCAACGCTTTGTTTTAAATTCTACGTCAATTATGTAATATAGTTAAAGTCTTAATGATTAGCACCCTGGATGCATTTGAGCTATACACGTAAATTTCTAGCTGTGTAACATAATTGCAAAAGGGATTTCTAATGATCAATTAGCCTTTTAAACTTGGATTAGCGAACACAACGTGCCATCGGAACACAGGAGTGATAAAAGGCCTCTGTACACCTATGAAGATATGTCATTAAAATTAGTCGTTTCCAGCTACAATAGTCAATTATACCATTAACAACATCTTGGCTGTGCAAAAACAAGGACATTTCTAAGTGACCTCAAACTTTTGAATAATTTCATAATTTGCATAGTGTACATGTCCATGAATACACCCATTCTTGTAGGTATCAGGACCACACTACTTACATGATTGAGGTTTTTTGAAGAGACGGCAAAAAGCTCATATACAGGGGTTACTCTCGTCAACTACTCTGATAGTTACTTATTGTGTATGTATGCAATATTACTTCACATTAGGATGCAACTGTGTGGCTAAAGGTGACCTTAAGCATTTCTCTATTTTAATAATAAATATATTCGCATATTTCACCAAATGTATGATATATTTACTTATTTAACCCCTTCACGTAACAGAACGTCAAATTCAGCAGAGCGCGCCGATGAGCCAGAAGAAGTTTGGCTTGATTGCTCTGTGACGAGTAGGAGAAGAAAATATATGAAGAATGTGTTTTGCTATCTTTCGGCTAATCATGTAAGTATGCTATCAAAAGAAAGCTCTATCTGTCCTTGAACATAACAATAGATAGTTTTACATGAGTACATTATCCAAATGGGAATGATGGTTGAACCGGCACATGACAAATATTGAAAAATTGTACTCAAAAAGGAATTAAATATATATTTTTGGGCATTTCCCTATTTGTAATAATAGCTTTGAGGAGCTGTCTTTTTGCAAATGAGCTTGTACCAAAGTGGCGTTTTTGTAGTCTGGTAAAGCAATACAGGTTTAATGTAAGTATGTGTGTGTGTGTATATGTGTATGTATGTATGTATGTATATATATATATATATATATATATATATATATATAATGGTTTGACACATGTTATGTGTGGTATGGACACTTCTTCAGACAATTTATGCACACTGTCTTATGTTAAACAAGAATAAGACTTAGAAGTTTTAGGTTTTTCAACAAATACTCATTTGTATGTATCTCTCTATAAACTGTGACATCTTTAGATGTGAGAAAAGTCTATTTATGATTGATATGCACTGCACATAGAGTGACCTTGCCTTATTTACCTAATCATATTTTGGTAACATGTTTTCAATGTAAATACCCCTGGCTACGGCGGCCACCAACTCCCAGATGCGTAGCAGCAGTTTAAATGACCGCAGCATCGTCGGTTTCCTCGTCAAATGATACTTAGATTTTTGTGTTGACTGTTGCCAAGGCGATTGGCTGTGTTCATCACAAAGCTGGTGAATCTTTTTAAATGATTGTACTGGTTGCTCCACAATGTTCAGTCCCCTTGGGGACAATGAAAAGGATGGGGAGGGGTGATCCCAAGTTCCCAACTAGAACACAAGGAGACCATGGCACAGCCCCGTAAAGTGTATGAATCCACACCCTGGCCCAGTGTTTTTACCCATGCTAGCATGCACCATCACTATAACCCCTAAGATGCCAAACAGAGCCAGTCCACACACACACCCTGATGATATCATAGCCACTTCTGCCTCTGCTCAATGGATCCCTGCATGCACAAAGATACCCTGCCCTGATACAATGCATGCAACGAGACAGGTGCACGATGTGGCTCTGATCGCAAAGAGAACAAAGCTCTGTAAATGAGAAAGAGGAAGCACACACTCGGTGTATCAGAAGTGACAAGATCTGCCTGGTGTGAAGCACATCCGATCCACGCCCAGGATGCCCCAGCACGCACACCATCCCTGATCCTGTATCAGGACCAAATGCAGCACCCAGCCACCCCATCCTGGTACCATTACCCCCCACGGTGCTATTCCCCTACACATCTATAGTGCCTTTAGCCCCAGCTGACCTCTTCAGCACCAAAGAGGTGGTTAGCAAAGTAACCCTGGTTAACTCTTTAAGTTCCACAGGAGTGGCAAACTCTTAGCATCGCTTAACGGGTTAAATCATCCAATCTACTGATGCCCTATGCTTCTTTGGCAGCGCGCTGGTTAATTCCTATTGAGGCCAACGTGTGGCATGGCCTCCACCAGCCGATGTCTATAAAAGCTTCTGATAGGGCAGGGACGCGAGAAATGAATGGAAGGGCTGCAGCTATTTATATGCACAGTCGCGCTGGGTCTATAGCAAGTGCCCGGTGCGAGCTGATGCAAGTTACTGTACAAATGAATTGACGCTCTTACTTTTTGTGTATCCATGGCCAGGCCTCTGGGCTCCTCCAAGGCTTTTGCGGCAGAAGATGCGTGGAAGTGGATAAAG
Source organism: Spea bombifrons (assembly GCF_027358695.1). NCBI lineage: Eukaryota > Metazoa > Chordata > Amphibia > Anura > Pelobatidae > Spea > Spea bombifrons. Next base: position 90,840,476 of record NC_071087.1, read on the forward strand.
AAGAAATGACTTGTGTGGATGAGTGAACAGCGCCCAGCAGCTCCTCCTCCTCTTCAGTTCAGCGGCTTTGGTGCTTTCAATGCAGGACCAAGGAAAGAGAAGACAGGCCAACCACCGAGACTACGAGGAGGACTAGGCTAGATGGCCACCCGCTAGTAATCATAGAGTACCGAGTGAGCCTGTGACGTCAACGGATGTTTTAGTGTGAAGCTATTAGATGCCATCGCGGAGGAGGGCGAGCACTTTTTCATGCTTGTGAATTATCTGCTCTCACTACGGAAATTAATAATAACAACAAGAAAAAGGTTCCTTAAGTCTGTCACCTTGTTTTCTTATTTATTGCTTGTCACGATTTTTGTATATATCATGCACAGGTGAATCATTGTAATTTGTTTAGTATAAAACTAATCTTATTATTGTTTATAGGAAAGCAAAAGGTCTCTCCCTCATTAAATTATTTTAATAATCGAAAAAATAATCGGTCAACTGATAGATTATGAAAATAATCGTTAGTTGCAGTCCTACTCTTAAAGTTTCGAGCTCAGACTTCGGGAGAAGGCCGGGGTCCTAGCACGACCCATTCCCCGCCCACTTACGGCGGCCGTCGCGCCGCAATGGAGTCTTCATCTCCTGGAGCTGTGCTCCTCAAAGCTATGTGGAACTCCATCCTTTCCTTCTGGAGGGTTCTTCAGGAGGGTCGGATCTTCTTGGTCCCCCCATAAAGATGGGAACCGCTGTAGTCTCCAATGGGAAGTGATGCACAAAAGGACAGCCCACATCCTCCCCAAAAAGATTAGGCTTCAGGGAGCCGGTTCAACATTACAATATCCAGTGAGTGCAAAAATCAGTGTCTGTTACTGTAAAGAACTTATAAAATCAAAAAGTGCAACAATAATTGCCACCTTAAAAGTGCCATTATGGCCCTAAAAGACCAGCAAAAGACCAAGATTGCGTAAGAAAATCATCACTTGTAAGGGCAAACTGCACATGTTAGATACCTGCACAGAAGAAATGACAAAGCCATGCCTTTGCACAAATGCAAATCGTATTAGACAACCTTGGCAAAGCAAAAGCAACGCCTTATAACTTGCCTTATGGTAAGTCCCCACTCAGGAACACCTGAGCAAACATAGTCTGTTGATCAGACTAATACTACTCAGGGAGATCATGACCCAAAATGGGGATATTTCCCCTGCATGAGAGATCCAACAATGTATGATATGTTCTTTGTGGAGAAGGACCAAGAAGATCGAGCCTTCTTGCAGGGCTGAGGGGAGTCCAAACTTAGATGATGAATATTGAAGGATCTTGTGTTTTATTCTGACCCTTAACAGACACTTTGGCACAGTTTAACCACTGAACCTCTGGGCTTCAAAAAAGCCACTTTTATTGTTGCCCTTGCAACAGATCTCACACACTTCAAACTGAATTGTGCTCACATTTATGCAAAGTAGCCTTCCTATGCAAATGAGGTACCCATGTAACGGTTGGGAAGGAATACAATAACTTATGTCCAAATATTAGCACAAGTATATTTTATTTTGCTTATGGTGCTTTGTCATTTGTGTTGCTCACCATGAACATGCTAGCTGTATTCTCAGATTAATACAAACAAAAGTTCTTATGGTGTTGGTTGAGGGGGAAGAGCTGCATTCTGTCGCTAAATCCTTCAGAAAGGGTAGGACCCCAGGTAGTGATGGCCTGCCCATAGAGCTATATATAGTTCTGTGGGACCTCATCGGCCCGGACCTACTCAAGCTGTATGAGGGGGCGGCAGAAGGATCTTGTACAAACAAGGGAGAGATGTGACTGAACTAAACTGATGTCCCATTTCTTACTTTAATGTGGACTACCAGGGGCATAACTAGAAACCACAGGACCCTAGGGCCGCCCAACTTTTCCCACAGTGCAACCTTTCCCCTAAACCGCTTGTGAGTGCCACCTTTGCCCCTAAGCTGTTTATTAGTGCCGTTCCAACTCTCATTGCCTATGCCATCTTTGCCCCCAGCTTGTCAGTGCCCCACAGTTTATCTTTCCCATCATTGCCCTCAAATAGCTTGTCTGTGCCATCATTGCCTCCAAGCAGCTTATCTTTGCCTCTTGCCCCCTCCCACATACTCTGGCGCCCATACCAAATGTAAACACATTTACACAAGTTTACACATGCTTATACTTACTAACACAGATTCTAACACACACACCCCCTCTCACAGCCCTTTTATATACACGTTCATGCTGACACACAAACACGTAAACTTATGCTAACATACACTTCAATTCCACTTACATATACATGTTCACATACAAACACACATCTATGCTAACACAAACACTTCCATGCTCGTACATACACTTTTACATACATACACATTCATGTTAACACAGACTTACACTTACAAATTCATGCTCACGTATACTTATATATAGACATTCATGCTCACATCATAACCTCTCCCTCCCGCTTGCACCTTCTCCTGCAGTTGTCGGTGCGCTGCTTGCACATCCCTTTGGCCAGTATTAGGTCACAAAAGTATTTGTACTGATGGATTTTTTTCTTTTTTTTTGCAGCCTCGCATTGAGAGCTACTTTATGGGCTCACAGCAACAGCTTCCAAATGCGAATTCCACACCTCGAATCAACTCCTTAATTGATGAAGAAATAACGAAGGAATAGCCCATACCTGTCCATGAAACAACTTTTGAATCAACCTCAAGATTGTAAGCTTGCGAGCAGGGCTCTCTCCACCTAATGTATCGGTTTGTCTTAGTCCGTCATCGCCCTTGAATATATGTATTGTATTAAGCGCTGAGTAAATTGTTGGCGCTATATAAATAAAAGATAATAATTGTCCAATTACTTTTGGTTCCTTGAAAAAGAGTGGGCTACATATTAAACTGTAATTCCTATACCCTTCCTCCAATTAAGATGTGAATACCCTCAAATTAATGCAGAGAGGCTGCACTTTAAGTCCATATTCATTATTTAACTGTAACTTAAATTTATTTTGGTATTCAGCCAAAATAACAAAACTTGTGTCAGCATCGAGATATTTCTGGACTTAACTGTACATGGTTAGCATTTAGCCAGTCTGGCCACGGTTGTTTTGTTTTTTTACAGCTGGCCAGGGAAACACCTATTTCAGTTTGACATCTATTCTGTTTGTCTGCTAAATACACTCACTCGCCACCTTATTAGGTACACCTGTTCAATTGCTTGTTAACACAAATAGCTAATCAGCCAATCACATGGTAGCAACTCAATGCATCTAGACATGTAGACGTGGTCAAGACAACTTGCTGAAGTTCAAACCGAGCATTGGAATGGGGAAGAAAGGCGATGTAAGTGACTTTGAATGAGGCTACAATTCGCACAGGCTGTCAGGGGTTTAGTAGATGGAACCCTGTATGCAAAGCTGGATACGTAGATAAGAGCCAGAAGCGAGGTACCTTTAGGGATCAAGCAAAATTGTGGTCAAGCCTAGCAGAGGTCAGTGCAGGCAGTGTAGGTTCACAAACGAAATTCAGGCAAAGGGTCAAAATCCAAAGAGTAATATAATATATATAGCCGTAGCAAGTATACCAAGAGCACAGTGTATGTGAGCAATGTGGATAGGGAGAGACTCAGTTTTATAGCAAGGAGAGGGGTGCACACCCTTCTGACGTCATAATGGGACTTAATTGACCCATCTGTAATATCCTGCCTACCTTTCCTTTAAGAGGCTGTCGGGCACGAGGACTTAAGGGGTCTGTGAGAGATGGAGGCATTCCTTCCTCTCGGCCTGGACGGCCCCTCCTCGTGTCTCCATGTGACTCGTGGACCGCGACGTGGATAGAAGGGCGCGGCCCGTCGTCGCCTGTAGAAGCAGCATGTGTCAGCCTGCCAGCGGGGTGAGCACGCCGGACCCCTAGCCGAGCACCGTCTTGTCGGCGGTGCGTATGGAGAGGAGGATGCGGGGGGATCGTGACACTGGTTCACCAAAATTGGACAATGGAAGGCTGGAAGAACGTTGCCTGGTCTGATGAGTCTTGATTCCAGCTGTAACATTGATATGACAGGGCCAGGCTTTGGCGTGAACAACATGGTGTGGATCCATCATGCCTTATATGAATGGTTGAGGCTGGTGGTGTAATGGTGGGGACATTTTCTTGGCACACTTTGGGCCCCTAAGTACCAATTGAGCATCGTTCAAACGTGACAGCCTGAGTATTGTTGCTGACCATGTCCATCCCTTTATAACCACAGTGTACCCATCTTCTGATGGCTACTGCCAGCAGAATAATGTCACAAAGCTCACATCATCTCAAACTGGTTTCTTGAACATGACAATGAGTTCGCTGTACTCCAATGGCCTCCACTGTCACCAGATCTCAATCCAATAGAGCACCTTTGGGATGTTGTGGAACGGGAGATTCACATTATGGATGTGGACCCAACAAATCTGCAGCAACTGCGTGATGCCATGTCCATATGGAACAAAATCTCTGAGGAATGTTTACAGTACCTTGTAGAAAGTATGTCATGAAGAATGAAGGAGGTTCTGAAGGCAAAAGATGTACCTAATAAAGTGGCCAGTGAGTGTAGAGTTCTTTGCTGACTGCATCAGACAGAATTCTGAGATAAGAAGAACCACCATGCAAGGAGGAACACATGAGACAGCAATGAAGACCTTGCCCTACACGGAGTGCATGATCACCTTCTGTGCAGATTGCAAGTCAGTGCTCATCCAGACATACAGTACAAGGACTGGGAAACCAGAGACCATGCTAACATTGGGATCTGTCTTTTGACCTTTTGTCTTCTCTACAGACTTCAATCAAGATCCCAGAGGTCCAACCAGAGCAGGTTTCACTGGACCTTTGGTCCCCTAAGCTCATCGGAGTCTTTGGAACAGTCTATTGCTCCTTAATGTCGCAGCAGAAACTATTTTGAATAATGGGACATCGAGGAGGTTGGCCAATACATACAAGAGCATGTCATGGATGGCTATTAAGACCCCCCTATGGACATTAATGCATGTTAGGGGCTATGCAGTTACAGATACTGACCACAGTGCATCTTGGCAGAAGAGACCTACATAAATTGGTTCAACCATTGTCCTTTTGCACTGGCTTTGTTGAGATCTGTGGAAAGCAAACTTAAAAACTCTGCACATGAGGAAGTTCCTCCCCTATCACTCCATTTTGTATGGGCTCTTACTGGGAACCCAGACTGGAGGGCACCATTTGTCTTGTGTTAAGCATGCCTTTGGAATGTCTGCAATTTAATATGAATTAGACAACATATCTGCAAAGGGCACCTCACTGTTTTGGTTATCAGCTTAGTAGCAAATGGTCACATGTAACCATCAGTGGAGGAGAGACAATTTTTGTCCTTCATCTCTGTCACCATCTCAGAACTATGAAGTTTCATAGCAACAAGGTAAAAACAATGTCATGTTATCAGATGCTAGAGTTTTAAGTACCATGTTGTGACATGTCTCTAAGCGCAATCAATTCTATGTATAGTCAATGCCATGCATACATATTGTATTGATGAATGGTATTTTTGAGCACACTGGTCACCAAAGCAGACTCAACAAAGTTTCCCTGTTGGAAATTGCTGTATAATATAGAACTCTCTAAATATTTGGAAAACTATAGTTGTATGCAGAATATACTTGGTTATGCCATTATAAATATATAGAAGGCTGACCAGATTAATACTGACCAGGTGTATACCAGATGTATACTTAAAGGATGTACCATAGAAATGCAACAAATAAATATTTCTTTATTCAATTTTTTACCCCAAATTTTTCCCATATGTTTTTTCAACAGTAATTTACTTATGTGCTGTACCTGCACATTATGTTTTGTTTTTTTTAAGACAAGTGGGGCTATGCTGTGATTCCATATATTTTTACCTATTGTGGACCTAACAGGACAAATCTTTTTCAAGCTGTAAATTTGCCGGATTTGATATGCTAGCTCTATAACCTTAATAGAGTTCACAGAAACCAAAAACAGACCTACAAAATATTGGCTACAGAATTTCACTTAGGTCATTTTTCATGCCGGCATTTCACTCCAACCTCCCCCCCCCCAATTTGTAGCAAAACTAAATGTAAGTTTTCACACACGTCTTACAATGTTGCTGTGACATTTTCCCATAGTATATCAGCAACTAGTAAAAATATGTACTCCAAGTTATGCACAGCAACAATACCACATGCACCACATAGATTTGTCGTGTTTTGAGAATGCTGCCATGCCAAAAGCAGACCCTGCGTATTTCAGTTTACAAAGAGAATTTTCAAAGAATGCTTTACTGTACCCATGTCCCATTTGAGGAAATGTAACAGTCCTCGATTTGAAAGTACCCTGATAAAAAAGTAGGCAGTATTTCTGAAACATAGACAACCCAGGGTAGCTCACTGAGATAATTCTGTTACTTTTATTACAGCCATTTCATGGCCAAATTCCCCCAAAGTTCGGGGGGGGGGGGGGAAGTAGTGGTGTTGCAGAAGTCTGAAGATGTTTTCTGCCTAAAGATAGCAAGTAACATATTGGATATTATTATTAGCAGCAGGTCCTGCAAAAATATGTGCTTTGGTGGTCTAGAACAGCAGCATCTCCTTTAATTCTTGAGGGACATATCAATGCAGATGTGCTGTTTAGGGACAAAGTGTTTTTTACCCTCTCCACCAAGCACTAATCTATCTAAACTGCCCCCATTTTCACTCCCTTCAACATTCCCAGTACAGCCCTCCAAAAAATATCTAGACAAAAAAACTCAAAAGAAAAATCAACAGCAGAGGTCAGTGTAACATGCATTACAGGGATCCAATGAGAGAAACGGGAAAATGGAATGAAACAATTGTATTTGGGTCTTTGGGTTTACATACAATTTCGAAAATATAATCAAAACCATACAAGTATCTGCGCACCCAAATAATAAGTGAGTAAATTATATGTGCAACACAAAAATAATATGTACAAAGATACCCTTCCAGCGAGAGTTCCCACACACAGTATCCAAAAGAAAATATGAATGTACTTTCAGTCTTTATCTCCTTCATGATTAGTGTGAGGCAATCAGAGGGAAGGGTGCAAATAGTTAACACATGGTGATTGCTGTGATTTGTGACCACATGAGCAGTGAGCCATCTTATTGGTCTTGAGAGGTCTTCATTAGTTGTGAGGTAAAGGTCTGCAACATCACTGGGTGAATACAAAACAAAATCATCAATCTTCATCATACTTATGTGCCTTACATGTCCACAAATTATCATATAAGATAATAAGTAATACACAATGTACAGGAAGCATGGGAGACATAGCATACAAACCCTATGGTCAAAGTCAAGTTATACTTGTGGACCAGTGGTGTATTCTGGCCGAAGCCGACCTAAGAATCATTCAGCCCATCTAGTCTGCCCATGTTTATGATGTGGAGGCTCAGACCTTAATCAGTCCGTGGTCTTGTCTTTGATTCTGGATAGGTTTATGCCTATCCCATGCATGTTTAAATTCCCTCACTGTACTAAGCTCTATCACTCCTGCTTAAATAGAAGAAGCATGCATAGGTGTTTAAGACAGTGGAATGTCTGCTGGATACAAGGTTGGTCATTATGTGCTTTCCTCTTTTATGTGTGAAAAGGCGTTATACGTACACGGGAAGGGGTTGCTTAAAATAAGCTAGCATACCTAGGAACCGTCGCTGGTCGGTTTTGATGCCTGAATCCTCCGGGGCGCCTCAATCCCCACCATCTTTTGGCTGCATCCCACAAGAGGGGAGCAAGTTTCTGGAACCTAAAAGCTCTCAGGTATGATGATTTTGTTAAAACGTTCAGGGCTTTAACCTTGACACTCATTGGGCCTCTGCACACAGCAAATAATACATGGATCTAAGTGTTAAGACATCATCTTCTTCCAATTCTTGCAATTTCCAGTTAATCAAGTTTGTCCTAATTATCACCCCTCTTGTAACCTCATCCCTAAAACAGCTGTTGGAACCAATAAGCATCAATCATCAATTTAACAATAAGACATTTATTTGGAAACACTTTAATGGTGCCGTATAAGTAAGCTTCCTAAAGACAGCTTTTAATATGAGATTGATAACTTTGCAAATTATTGTACCTCATTGGCAAAATTCAGTTTAGAATTAACATGAATCTATTAAGGAATTATTTCAGTTTAAGGATAGTTTGACATTTTTGATTCAGCCTTGGTGACAGTTACAAGAAACAATTTATATCTCTAATGGCTAATTATAAGCCTAACCAATATTTCATATCAGATTTCTTGATTGGTGCTGGATTGCAATATTTTAGTGCCCTCTAGTGGACTGTGTTAGTTATTTCTGCTCTGAAGTTTAGTTTGGAAAACTTATTTTCTGCTTCAACAGCATAGGTGACAATTGTATGGTGAGTTTTTATGTTTTGAGGTACAATTTATGTTTTTGGAACTGGGCGAAGCAAAAAACAGTTCTCCTCAGTGCTACACTAAATTATGTTAGGAAATACTGTATTTAAAACTAAAAAAAATATTATAGCAAGTCCTATGTTTGCAATCTGAGTCCCAGGGCTGGCCTCTGGTGTATGCGACCTGTGATCTATGCGACCTGTGATCTATGCCTGCAGTTTAGGGTTTCCATGCATTATTTATTTGATCTATACCTTTAGTGGCAAGTTTGCATGTGAGTTTTCAGTTAAACTATACCTGCACGGCTGGGTTTCCATGTGGTGTTTATTTGATCTATACCTGAACTACATGGGACTACATGGCGGGAAGAGGCATAGCACAGTGAAGGAAAAGACAAAGGGCACAGTCTATGCAGGTGGGTGTTATGTGTATGATCTGATCACATGACCTTGCCCCCAAGGGCAGGACCCAAAGGGTAAAGGGTACATGGTTTGGAGCTAAGGGTGGCAACAATCCTTGCACCAGACCTGGGCTCCTTAAATATCCAACTCTTCTAAGAGCCTGTAAGAGTGAGTCCCCTAAACAATCAAGATTCCCAGGACAAATTAAGCAAGTAATGCAAAGTTAGAAAGCTGGAACTGTGTCAACTGCGGTCCACACTGGACCGTTAATTTGAAAAATAATGAGAAAAAAATGGTGGGGCACCCTTGCATCTCTTTCCTGAGGGCCCCTGAGTATGCTGTGGTGCGGATCTGCACCAGGTTTGCCCCACTATGTTGTTCTTAGTCTGAGAGACACTTTCTACTAGGATTTACCTGCAGGCCTTGACAAAGACATAGATGTGACATCAGAATTTCAGGGGCTACTGTGGGTCATCCTCTCCTGCTACACCACTGCTCTGCCTACAAAACAATACCAGAAACTGAGGCAACTGGTTCGAGGGTCACTATGGCAGGGGGTTATACGCTGGGGTCAGTGTCTTCCAAGCTCCGAACAAAGGATTAGAGACCATCAGGCACTACGGATGTCATTCCTGGGACAGCAACCCCAGGAGCAATGGGTATCCGAATTGGACAAGCTGGTCCAACAGGGGGTACAGCTGGAAAATCGGTATCGCGCTCTGCAGTGGCATGCAGAGCAGGCACATTGGGGAACTGCAAAATAATGTTCTCCAGAGGGCTACGACTTTGGGATTATTATGGGATAGTCTTCAGGAGCATCCAGACTTCGGCAGTACAGCGGCGTGGCGGATTGAGGACATCTGGGATTTCAGGGAGTTGGACCTCCCAGATGCACTAGGACTGAGAGGTGATTTAGACTTTTTAATTACACAGGAGTGGGAACTGGAGAAAGCATATGAAAAACTGTTCGCACCGTGTTCAACAGAATGCCCCAGTGTCCATGGATTTTGTGGATGTTATGGAGTGGACATCTGAGGATGTTGACCCAGGCGGGGTGGATGGGACTGCGGTCTCCACCCTTGAGTCACAGGGAGATTGGGCAGCTAACCCAGATCCGATACCGGAGCTATGTGACTTTACACCTCAACCGGATCCAGAGATTGTGGATTTAATTGATTTTACATCTGAGGATGTTGGTCTGGGAGGGCATGCAATTGGCTTTCCTTCCCAGGGAAAGGAAGAAAGTTTTCTGGGTGTAGTGGATGGGTCTGCGGTCTCCACTAGCACCCATCCAGCAGAAGAGCTGCCATTGGGGCAGAGTGCCACTGGCCTCTACCTGCTGCCTTCACTGTTTCCTGAGCCAGACCACAGCAACCTTGTAAGGTCCAATCAGGCAGCCCCAGAGATTGTGGTAGTGGATGGGACTGCGGTCTCCACACCTGGGTCCCCGGAATGTTGGGCAGTTGGCCCAGAGTCCTAACCACCAGCGGAAGCGCTGACAACAGAGCAGAGCACCGCTGGCCTCTGCCCCGCACCTGCAACCGTTACTGGGATCCAGGGAAATGTGGCAGCCGGCCCATCACCCCAGCAGCAGCCAGAGCACCAGGGAGGGGTTGCAGGCGTCAGCAGTCCCCAGCGGCTAAGTGAGGTCCTGGGAGAAGGCGCAGTAGGCCTATATCCCCAGCGGCAGCTCACAAGTCCGAGAGCGGCCCATCTCCCCAGCGGCATCAAGAACACCAGGGAGAGGATGCAGGCGCCATCACTGCCCAGCGGTTGAGTGAGTACGCGTGCGGTGGCGCAGCTGGTCGATCTCCCAGCGGCAGCAGGAGCACCAGTTGTGGGAGGGCATTGATGGGCCAAATGAACTGACTACAGAGTCAACCCATTTGGGGTCTCCTCCTGGGTGAGTCCCATTCGGAAGCGGAAGAAATGTGACGGAACCCTCCATCACTGGGGCCACTGGAGAGGCCTGACTGCCAGCCCCCTCCCTATTGACTATGGGCCCTGACTTTGTAAAGACTTCTGTGTCTACCCCCAGCAGTATATCATCTCATCACTTACTGAGGGGATTATCTCTGGCAGACAGCCAGGATCTGCAACAAGGGAGTGACCACCATTGTTTTAGTTTAATATCAGACCCCTCCACCCCCTTCCCCCCAGTTCCACCGCTACAGACATTTACCCTGGCCATCCCTGAACCTGGTTTCTGCCAGTTAAAGATAGTGGAGGTTTGGATCTATTGTATTGTTAATCCCGTTACTGCCCCTGTTGTCTCTGGGACGCAGATTAAGGGCGTGGTTTGTATCCCAATCTCTTATTTTATGTTAATGTGTGTTTTGCTGGATATATCCAGCCCTGTGCGTGAGAAATAAAGTAGTCTTCGTTTTGGTTATACCCTACACGGAGTCTCGGCTAGTGACTGGGAAATCAGGAAAGAGTGTATTGTCCCAGGCCAACTGAGCACAAGTCAGCAGAGGTAGTCGGTCGGACTCCCTGGCTCAGGAACATCCCACACAGCCATTTTTTTTAGAGTTAGAATGAATTGCACTAATTTCACACACTACAACATACAAGCTCAAAAGATAAAAATTGAAAAAAATTATGATTTAGTTCATTTGGACCAAATTATGAAGGATGTGGCTGCTAAGAAACAGGTAGATATCTTGTATCCTAGAAAAGAAGAATGAGGTGATCAAGAAACTAATAAGAACCTTCCCCTTATTCTAAATTTTAATGGAGCAGGTGATAAAATAAAAAAATATATAAATAGACATTGGCACCTCCTAAGTAAAGATTTTGATTTAAATGTAATATTGGATGAACGCCCAAAAATCATATTTAGAGGAGCGCCTAAAATAAAGGATACAATTGTAAAAAGTTAAAGAAAGAAGGACAACATATAAATAAAAAACAACTTTATAAAAGATATAATTTGATTTTTCAAATGTAGCTGCTTAGCATGTAGAACTGTGAAACAGACTGAAAAGAAAACATAAGGGTTTATCTCAAATGTCAACAAAAAATGTACCACTGTATATCTCTTTTTTAATTATTAAAGTGTATACATTTTATTTACCTTTTGTTCCTCTGCATTCCAATTTTTTAAGATCTCTGGAGGAATATTGGAAGAAGTCTTGAGTTGTGTCGTGGACCCTTCCACCGATCTTCACAGAGGGCATATTGAGCCCCTCTACAATGTAAGGGGCTCTCTTTATTTTTTGGAACATGCTACACTATATTGGTTTTACTTGTTTTATGTTTTTCATATATATCTTTGTGAGTGACCCCGGATATCCATTTGATTGTTCTGAACCAAGGTCAGGCCTTGCGTTTCACTGCTTCCTCGCGATGCTGCCATATTACATATCCTGGTGCTCAACAGTTAGGTCAGTAGAGCGCCTGTTAGCGGTAGATCAATAATCTCCCCAACAGGCCCTCTTCCTTCAGCCTATAGGTAGCGCCGGCCCTGCAAGGAGGGAAACCACTAACACATCTTCAGATGGCTAGCACCCATATCTTTTTTTAAGCCAAAGATAAAGGCTGAACAGTGGTGAAGAAAATGGGGTGGTTCTGTGCCAAACTTGGATAAAGAACTTAATCTCGTTCTTACCTTAGAGAAGGTTTGGCTGTATGAGTTTTCACCTTGATGACCCACTGTGCCCTTTTAAACTAGAAAGTCAGAAAGAAGGGTGAGATCTTTGTGTTCCACAAAAATAATAATGGCAACCATTTGGCTACCAGTCTAACAAGAGCCTAAAAGCCCTTACTGAAATTCCCCAGGTTGTCTACTTTCCAGATATATGCACTTTGTGAGTTATTTAGAGCTCTATTTTTTGTGATCACCGTTAAACTGTATGCTTACTGTGAAAATAATAATATATGTCCTCTAGTATGCCCCATAATTGCCACTGCAGTTATGTTGTACAACCATAAATATCAGTATATAATGATTGGACTTATGCTTTACCACAGTCTATGCTTGGCTCAGTCTATAGTGATGGGCGTTATGCTGTATCGCCATCAGTTTCATATTTATGTATTTAAGATTACTTGTGGGATATTGCTGTATTTTCCCATTGCTACCCATATTATTTAATATATATTTAATAAGAACTATTTTTGTGATGCATGAGAACCAAAATTATTTTTTTACACTATTTAAGTGTTATCTTTTTTATTATTATTATTACCACAAATGCTGAAAAATTTAATACTTGGGGATATAACCACAAGGAAGGGGCTTAATGAGGAAAAGGTGTGGTGATAAGGCAAGGTTAAGGGAGGGGCATTACTTTTTGATGAGCCAAGTTACAAATAATAAAAAAATAAAAATAAAACACAAGACATTTTGCTAAAAAAACTTTTATTTTTTACATAAAAAATCTATACATCTGTTAGACTAAAATACAGTTTGCATTTGTACTCTGACAAACAGTTCATTTGAATCAGGGAGGAAAAAAAATGAGTATGTATATTTAACTCCATATGCTAAATTCATTTATATTTATTTAGAAACAATATTCTTTTTTAAGCAGAAATTTGCATTTTTCATCTAGTATTAAATGCGGGGATCAAACAAGTCCGTTGCAGCAGTGGGAGCGAACGAATCAGGCATACCATTCCAATATCCTTTTAACAAACCTGACTCAAACAACAAGGGGTATTTTGTGAGCCAATGAAAATAATCACAATAAATAAACAAAAACAACTGGCTCCATAATTGCTTTGCTTCTGGTTGGGATGTATAATGCATACTAATTAATCACTTCAAGACAGATATAGTTACACAAACATTAAGTGTATGAAAGTTTCTTCGCATTGTCTAATTTTGAAAGAAACTATAATGTAAGAATGTCCTCACTTAGTATTCTCAACTGGGAAGGTTAATGACCATGAACAAAAAGCAACATGATAGCTAAGCTACACAATACAACTATTATGAGGTTTATGTATAATGAATAATAATAACTGTGGTAAGTGGTTACAGTGGAAATTGTAGTCAGAAGTAGCTTGGTCTGATTTGTCTTGTTCCAAACTTTGGTGCCAGTGTAAGAAAAGGGCTCGCAGCGGCTGCAGTTGTGTCTAGGCCCTCAGACGGCCCAGATACTCTGCACCACCTGCAACTTTGTTCTTGTGTCTAGCTCTGAGAGCAGATCTGTTCAACATATTAGCACAGTTAGTAATAGTACTGGAATATCATCTCCTGGCACCATCCATGCCAGGGTTGGATCTCATGTTGCTGGGTACTAGAGAGGTCCCCAAGGAGAAGGCTGGTGCATAATGAATTGTAACTACCAACACAGTATATAAAACTCTGTTCTTTTTGTGTGTACCCAGGCTAAGCTTAACTGCGAGGCCAAAGCACATCCACCAATGGCTAATCAGCTCAAAGCACTCCTAGGGAAAATTTTAGTTACGTGCCCTTGATTTAAATTGGTAATTGGCTCTGGAGGAGACTTTACTATCACTGGTTGAGTGTCTATTCAGAATACAGTTTCTTTAACAAGTGCAGTCACATGCTCACTATGAAATGTCCAACGTCCCATAAAGTTCAATTCATTTAGCTAAGAGGGTTTTAGTAAATAATACACTAGAAGGCCATTGTCTAATGGGTAGTAGCAAATCATCACATAATCACAATTAACAATCTAAAAAAGCCCTTTATATTTAATCTGCACTAATTGTACATAATACACAGGCCTCTTGTCACTTAAGGTTTGTATACATCAAACATACCTGTATTTCACAGCAATGTCTATTTACATGGACAGATTATATTGTGGTTTATTATACAGTATCTCTGTAGTGTAGAAGGCAGCTATACTTAAAGTTTACATGCTCTCTCTCCCCGTTCCACAAAAATATATTCATATTCATTAATTTTATATAAAACATAATATTTTATATAAAATATGCTAAGGATGCCCTTTCTTATTTCTTAAATACCCTCTTTGTAGACAATATTCATTACTAAACAGACTAGACCGTTATATAGATGAATCTGTATGTCATATTCTTGACTATAAATATTAAAAAAAGTGCTAAAATATTTACACTGCGATGTGAGAACACACATCTTCACTGCTGTTTAGGTTTCTTAAACACTAAATTGAATTTTGAAACCAGTAAACATACACAAACTTTGACTGAAGACAAGAGTCATTTGGTCATATAGTCTGCTAATCTTCTATGTTCAGGATTGCCTTATCCCTATTGTGTACATGCTTAACTTTAAACCACTTATTAGAAGAGTTATCGTAATATCAACTTCCACTTATCAGCACCCCTTTCATATGCTCTCAACATTTCAGGTAACCAAATAGGTCACCTAGAGGTGGGAGTGGGCACAGCCAGAGGCATAGCCACCCATCCACCTTACCCTGAGAGCCACCTCATGGAGCCATGCAACAACACAGATTTTGATTGGTCAGGAGATCTGAGGCTAACCCGAACCAGCCCATGACCCCCACTGCCCGCACATTGCATAGTAAAGTCAGTGAAATGAAACTACAATGCTCATGCAAATGCATTCCCGAAGTATGCTTAAAATGTGCATCAATCAGCGTATAAATCACACCAACGTAAAGCAAAAAGACTAAAGCTGGCATCCAATTAACACTTAGCTGCTGGCTTTGTTGGGGGGAGATAAAGACACAAAATTAAAAGTGAAATGTGTGTTGTATTCTGCCTTAAACTAGCCATAACCCATCCGCAATAGAGTACCTTATGTTAGATACTCAGTAATTGTACCTTGGCTTTTTATGGCCACCCTTTTTTTCATGCCGGGAGGTAAGATATATTTTTTCTCCTTGCTGTGAATATCAATCCTGTAATATTATTACAGCCCACGTTTACTAATCAATACTATAATTAGCATTTAATCTTACAAGTCTGGGAGGGAGGTAATTATTGTATGATGAATAATATTAAGGACCAAGCCAGAAGTTTTCAATGATTCTTGATTTGGTTATTACGCGTGCACAATCTGTAAAGCAATCGCTACAGGTGACAATGTTTTTCTTTTTTGAATAATACTAGCACTAGAGTGTGTCTGATTATGCCAATCACACAGCCTTCCTTTGGGTTTAAGATCTGTAAAAAGAAAGAAATGATTGAAAAGTTTGGTTCTTAACCTCAAATTTTGTATTGCAGGTTTAGACGAGCATCATTGACTGTTGTATTTGCAAACAGAAAGAATATTTCCTGGAGGTTAATGTACAGTGACATCATACAATTCCATTATCTGACAAAAATTCAGGCTAAGTTTATCTGGAAATCCAGCTGCACTTCACTGCCTTAAAATTCCATCTCAATATATAGTGGTTTTCCAACAAATTCTAGAATTGCCAAATTAACTATGTAATTTCCTTGTTTTGTAGATTTACCATTAACACTTACCCTTATTATTTAACATGTTATATGTTTCAAATACAGATGAAAAACAAGACTAGGGTATTTCCTTTAACGTGTGCCATCTTTTGATAATAGCCAAGGATACATTTAGCAGAATGCATTCATCTTGTGTTTATAATATCTGTAGAAGTGCCTTTTGTGGTCACCTGATTTAACACAATTGATAATCAAAATGTTCATGCTGTGTAATAGTACCAACCATTTCACTTGACTGCTAAAACAAAATGGTGTCCAATGATTTCTTCAAGAGCTGAAATCTGTTCACTACAGAGAAAAAAATCTCACCAGTTCATTATTTATAATGCAGTTAGTCACAAGTCATGACCCAAGATTAATTAAAAACAGGGATTGTCAGGTGCACATGGCTCCTAATTCACCTAAAACCACTTGGTGGAATCACTGGATTTTCTGTTCTCCAAGTTGAATCTACATTCATTTTAATTGGAATGTGGCTCATTAGCTCAAAAAAAGGAAGGCTTCCAGCTTAATGATTTGCATCCGGGAACTTTGTTAAGGTTAATGCTAAAAAGTCCCCTATTAAAAAAAAATCTGCATAAAGTTTCTAAATACAGTATTTGATTTTACTTGATTAGGTCTTGGGTTTAGCCAACTCCTAGTTGTCTGAAGCTGCTGAAGAGCTCTCAAAAATGCCCTACAGGGTATAATTTGGCACATCTCACAAGCTGCCATTAAGCACCTAAATGTTCTCCACAGAGGAAGGGAATTATTCACTAGAGTTACAGTTGGCAGGCGAGTTGTGGTTTAAACTCTCTCACTATTTGGGGCCACTACTAGCTTTAACAAGTTTCTCCTGCATGGAGGGCCCCATTTTATGCATACTTCAATGTATGGGGAGACTGGATAAATCTCACTGATTTAGCTATGCCTTACACAGGGCTAGCCAAGCGCTTCTTGTAGCAGAAGCTCACTGGGGTTGGCCCTTGATAATGAATCATGATGTGAATTCCACTGCATACAACACTCCTATTTTGTAAATAGACCCCTATGTGCCAGTATCTGCTTCAGAGCTGCAAACGCAAAGAAGTAGCCAGGGACTCATCTCATGAGTCCTGTTGGCATCTGTGAAAGCAATGCAAGTACACACAAATATCACTTAGAGTTTTAGTTGCAGAGTCAGGTAGCTACAAGTCACTATTCAATGGACAGACCACTAGTAACTATGTTATGGGTCCAAGATTTCTGAATGATGATGAGAAACATAAATTATGTAACATGAATTTCTTGAAAAGAGTTTATTAAATTACATTCTTAGCTGCATAAAACCAGTCAAAATATATGAAAATCACTGTAAATACACATAGATCCATTTTTATTATAAAAAAACACAACGTAAAATAAAATGAAAATCCCTTTCCCCATCCTACCCCCAAAAAGAGTCACAATGGTATGACCCTCATAAGACTTTTTTAAACCTTCTGAAAACATTAAACATATACAGTAATATCACAAGGCCCTTGTTTGTAATTTCAGCAGGAATAGGAGCGAACCAGCCAATAATGTTACGCCAGACAGGCCAACTTGGCATACGCTCCTTTATCGACTCCTCATTTCGAAAAGAGGCCAGCTCACAGAAGTATTGCTAAACAATCCCTGTTAATATTAATATTCAAGGTGCTGTTCCACTTAGACAAAACATACCCTCCAATATATTAAGCAAATAAACTTTCATACATCTGTCATTGTATAAAGGTTTCGTCACAAACACGACACAGAAACTTTAAGGAGCATTTTCTGCTTCTATTGCAACAACCAATCAGTCCCTGTGTTTGTGTTGCATGCCAATTCACTGCTCCCAGCAAAAAATCTAAATAAGCCATATTTTTTAGATGGTTAAAGAATTAAAACTGGGAAAGGTTTGGGCATTCAGCAGTAGTAAGAATGATATTTCCAGTGCTTTATTTAGTTATAGAAGTATAAGTGGACCAGCACCATTTAGCCACGTTCTGGTGATCTCAGTACACCATGCACTTGTAACTCTTTCCCCTGTGTTGGCATAGATACATTCTGCATAGACTCTCACCAACAAACCAGCTGTCTGGTGATGGTACAACCAAGAGTTAATAACCTGAGCCCCACTGTGAAGAGAACTGAGGAGAAAAATATGTTTCCAAAAACTGTAAGCCCTACCATGTGAGCAGATCTTACACTTCCATTTGTTTCTTTTTCTTTTAAGATCTGTGTAATACTTAATGAAAATTGCTTTGTATGATTCAGTAAAACAGCTTTTGTCAAGAATCAACATTTTTGGATAATCTGCTTCAATATGACAAAAAGATTCATTAATTAACATTTTTGTGGATTATAGGAATTTATCAAGATGTACAAAAGACATTTGATGACATGTAAAATAAAAAAAAAATAAAAAACAATGCTAATTTTTCTCATCAGGTTACATTAAAACATTGTTATTACTAATTCAATTATTTGAATGTCTGAAAGTTCACAATTCAACAGCCTGGCCTTTTTCCCGTGCAGTGCTTCTCAATCCAGTTGTTTTTTTAATCATAAAATGAAGTTAATATATAAAAAAACTTTACAAGTTATTTTCAGTGCTCTGCCAAAGCTCTCTCTTTTGGTTCAGTAGCCCTATAAATGTTGGATTATATATATATATATATATATATATATATATATATATATATATATATGCTTTCCAGTCTGTTGATGCAAGAACGTAGTGGATGCCAGAAGCTGGCAGGAATGTCAAAATCATGTAAACTGCCCGGGATAAATTAGTCAATGCTGTCGCTTGCCAAACCTTCTAGGATTACTCAGTCTGGCCATAAGTTTTAGGGAAAGTGTATACAAAAAAAAAACCTGTATACAGACTATGGACGGTACATATTTTTAACTATATTTTGTATATTAGTCCTTTTTAAAGGTGCTGTTTGACAAACATTAAAAGTAGTCGCTAGTATGCTAAGCAAACAAATCGTAGCAGACCAGAAATGTTATTATGAATTGTATTATCAGTGGCCAGATATTCTAGTATAAGATTTGAATCACAGTTTCTATCAGTGCCTTTTTTGCCATATGTAAAATTAGGAATGAGGCAAATCTTACTTTTTGGGTTTTGGGGCATTGAATACTACTCAGAATTATGTTTCTAGTTACAACTGTAGGTGGAACAGCACCTTTAAAAGGTAAAACTATTGTAAACCGATACGGACCTCTAATTCATTAAACAGTGCCTTAAAACCTGAAAGAGTCACTCTAACATGTAACTGAGGTACGGCTGCTATGCACTCCCTAACTTTTATATGTCAACACAAATTTGATTGCAAGAAAGAAGAAAAAAAAAACCTTTGTTCGTTTTCCCCCCAGACACATACCTCGACCTTTGTACGCTCTGCACATCTAGTACAAAGAAATAAATGTAACAATGCTGCTTGCAGCAACCCATATGAGACAGAGCAAAAAAATATATATGTATATATAAACAGGAGGTTTTAAAACCCTGCTTTTGTTTTGGCTGCTTGTGTTTATTTTGGAATGTCAATGGGTTCCAATATTGCTGGGCTAGATTCAAGCTGAACTTGTTCCAGAAGCCTAGAAAACAAAGCCATACAAGGTAGTCTTAGACATTGTACACAGTGTGGAATACAGAACACATAGTAAAAGGCCTCCAGTGTAAGAATAGGACAGAAAAGGGGACCCATGCCTAATTAAAGCAAGACTGGCTAATAAAAATCGAAGTCCGCTAACATAAGAAATAAGGTGCTTTCTTATGATTGCTCAGCTATATGTTAGGGGGTCTGGTGTCCTACATCTGCACTTTGGTTAGCTTGGGGAACTCACCTTTCAGGAACGTGTTTTGCGCTCATATCAAAATAAGAAAAAATGTCATTAATTTTACATATTTCAATAAGATTTAAATATATTTAAACTAGCAGTCAGGCTTTACTAAAGAGAAAGCCACTAATAAGGCTATTCTTAACACCGCTGCTTATAGTACACAGACGCCATGTTATCAAGACGCAAGGGGGAAAAAAAGTCTTCTTTTGACGCAGCTGCAATGCATTTTTGGAGTAGCACATTGACATCAAGACGATACATGTTCCTGATTGCCATTCTCTACAAATGTATTACTGATACTTTTAACTAACACATCTAACAAAAAAACTGTTTGAAACTATTAGTATCCCTAGCTCTTTCAGTCACATTTCATCCACACTAGTTGTAGAACCTGTTTTAGACAATCGCCAATTCTTCATAAAACCTTCATAAAACCATAAAAAATTTTAAATGTAAAAAATATATATATATTGCATATAAATGTCTTGAAAGGCGGTCATTCCCACTGCCAATCGTGTTTTGTTGTGTTGCTGCTAAAAACATCTGAGCATTGGCAAAAACCACAAATTACCCCAATTAATTAAATCCTGAAATTCTGCCATGCCCAGAGGAACAGATGAATCAGATTTATTCAAAGCATCAGGATTAGACATGTTTAGGGGAGAAGAAATAAAAAGATGCACTAATAGTTTTACCTTTAGCCATTGAAAGAAAAAAAAAAAATTCTGCTTTGCAACAATTTACATTTTCAAGTCTTACCATTTGTTAATAATTGGGATCACTTTGCTTTTGAGACATTGAAACAGGGGCTCATTAAGGGTTAGTGTTTAAGCCTAATACAATGATGCAGGCATTTTAATGGATATTTTTTCTGGAATAAGTTTCAAATTGTAAAAGTGATTGCAAGTTATTTCAGATGGAAAAAAATACACATTGCACTGTCTTATCTACCGTATTTTCCGGTGTATAAGACCTGGGCCGGTCTTCAGGGCCGCGCCGAGGTAGGTGCAAGATCGTGATCCCCGATACGCTCAGACAGCCTCCCCTGCCAGCACTTCCCACGGAGGGGGGGGGATGCCGGCACGGGAGGTTGTCTAAGCGCATCGTGCGGACCGTCCGCACAATGCGTTTTACCTCAGCCCCCCCGGATTTACCGGAGCAGACTCCCGTGTATAAATGTGTATGTATGGACAGGCATATGTTAGTATGTGTGTGTGTATATATATATATATATATATATATATATATATATATATATATATGTATGTGTGTGTGTGTGTGTGGCCAAAGGCAGGGGTGTGCGGTGAGGGCAGTGTATAAATGTGTATATGTATGGACAGGCATATGTTAGTATGTGTGTATATATATATATATATATATATATATATATATATATATATATATATATATATATATGTGTGTGTGTGTGTGTGTGTGTGTGTGTGTGTGTGTGTAAGGGCAGTGTATGTATATGTCTGTGTAAGGGCAGTGTATGTATATGTCTGTGTAAGGGCAGTGTATGTATATGTCTGTGTATGGGCAGTGTATGTGTATGGACAGGTGTGTATAAGGGCAGTGTATGTGTGTTTGTAAGCTGGTGTGTACGTGTATATATGTGTAAAGGAAGGGGTGTGTGAGGGCAGTGTATGTCTATACATGTGTGTGTGGACAGGCATATGTTAGGGAGAGCTGACCCACCCAATCCAAGCAGGCTTTGTATACAACAACCAGCCAATCACCAGTAAGGTACATCGCTTGCCGCGATTGGCTGGTTGTTGTATACTGGGTAGAAGGGTAGTCTTATACGGCGAGTATAGCCCAAACTCTATATTTTAACTGGAAAAGTTGGGGGTCGTCTTATATGCCGGAAAATACGGTACTATGAAATAAGTCTGTGGCACTCATGCAAGACATGATGCTTGAGACATTAAAAGTTGGTCAGCTGGGTACCAAAAAATAATTCCATTATCACTGTATGACTTTTAAAAAAATCTGCTAAATCCATAGTCCAAATTAATTAATCTAGTGAACTAGGTAAAGAGTAAAATATTTGATTATTAAGTTAGAAAGATGTTATTTTTTGTTTCCCGGTCTGGGGCAAAACAAAACAAAAACCTTTTAAATTGTATTCAGAAAAGTATACTGAAATGATCTTGGGCATCCTCATCTGAAATGAGAAATTATTGTAAGATCGTTTGTCTCTGTAAGTTGTTATGTTACACACTACTTTTTATGTCCTGTCCACCCATTGTACAGCGCTACAAAATTTGTTTTATTAGTATTACTATTTATTGTTTTTTTTAGCGCCATCAAAGATGTAAATCAGATTTTTCAAAGAAGAGCATTTGAGGTTTTAGACGTGAAGTTTAAAACTTGAGGTGCTACAGTTTTGTGAATATTGATAAACCTCACCTTTTCCACAATTGGGTTGCTCCTATATAATTAGTGCAGGGCAGATTAGCAGAAACTGTGCAAAGCACCATTTTGTTCGACAGGAAAGCTGACTATAGTACATATCGATTAACTGTGCATTAATTCATATTTTAAAATGATTTGGTATATAACATACAAAACATGAACAAAGTCTTTTTTTCCATAAGATAAAGCAGTGTAACAATGAAATGATATAAGCAAGACATTTAGAACAGATGGAACAAGTGCTTTTAGCAAAGCTGAAAGGAGTATACAGTCTGTCCCACAGTACCTGTTTCCAATTTTCCAACACTAGCTCAAACACCCACAGAATTATTCAATTGTATTGTGTCTCTATTGTATACAGTGAGATGATTTTAATCCTAGCAAGTTTTTTGTATGTTAGGAAGAGCATGGGTGCACAAAAATACTCTCTCTTGGAATATATAATTATGATATAAAATCAGTTTTATTAAAAATATGCAGAGGAAAGTTTGAAACCCTCAAGCACACTGTCTAGCGACGGGTTTATAGGATTTCATGCAGAGGCCGCTATGTTTGAGTTATGTGTTGTAATAGCAGCCAATTATAGTACAGTTATGGCTATGAGTGACACGTATGTCAAGTCCTCACGAATTGCAATAGAAACTCATCTAAAGGGAGAAACTCAGGAGAAACTCAACTTCGAATGAGTTTTATAACATTGAACTTGTCTGAGTGTTTGTAAATACCCAATCATTTTTTTTTTTAAAACATTCTCTTTGGAGTCATTTTGGGGAGAACTGGTCCCATTCTACACTGTAGGCCCAATCATAAAATGAAAGTGAGACAATCCATCCATAAAAGGTTTCACTTCTGTCCATGTGACCAAATTTGCTGGTGCAACAGAACATATTGATCATGCCCACACAAAAACGCAAGGACAGGCAACAAGTGCTTGTTGACCAGGTTCAATATGAACCCTTTTTTGGTTCTGGCCCTCCTCCATTAGCACTGGCCATTAACTTAATGGATCTTTAATTTCCCAGGAAATATATTAAAGCAAACCTCAATTAGAGGTCAATAATGGTCCTAAAATTAGGAGGACAGAATTCCCTTCAGCTTGCTTTTACAGGAGATGGTTGAAGCTGTAACATTAGCTCTGCCAGCCAGCTGATAGGTAAGCAGACAAGCACAAACAGAAAGATATCCTGAGTGATGCAGAAAACAAACAAGTCACCAGAAGTGGCCCAGTCAGTGAAGACAGAAAGGGGCAGGAAGTAAAAGTAAAATTCCTGGAATGTGGCCATCTCCTTGCCTGCACCTACCATCGGTTTTAGCTCTCTGCCCTCTGCACCACTGGCAGTCTCTTTCATGGCTCTTCTGCTGTTTTCCACAAACTCCTGGAAGAAACAATTAGAATAACATCACAGTGGGGAGCTGTATGGGTAATCCTCATCATCCTGGCTTTCATTAAAAAAAACTTTTTAGTGGTTATAAAATGGATGTGATCTTTTAATGGAGATAATATTAAGATAATGCAAATTAGATTTCCCCATGTATCCACAATTTATAGGGCTTGGCTTATACTGCAAAAATGGTAACTGTGTCTGTTTGCATTTGGTTAACCTTATTACCTATATTGTTTATAGTTTTATTGTTAAAGGAATTAAAGACTAGATGCATGTCCTAAGAACAAAAGACAGGCAATAGAAGAGCATGTAAACTATTAAATATTATCCATACACTGTTGAGAGGTTTAAAAAAATGTCAATCTGACTGATTTTTCATGCAGGTTGAATTAAAAATACAGAACCAATTTCCTGGGGGACGTACATGTGGGGTCATATTTTTGTTTGTTGATTTTGTTGTAAAAGAAAAAAATTTCAATAAAAAAGATTTTCAAAATCTGCCTTTTTTTATGTCTCAAGTGCATTACTTGCATCTATCAACATTAAACTGCGTCTTCCAACACTCTCAAACAGGGGCGTCTACCCTATTGCAGACCTTTGTACTATGTGGAAAAATACATTTTCAGTAATGATTCAATTAGAAGAACATTCCATCCACACAAGAGCCTTCAGGGGTCCTGAAAGCTCATGTAACACCTTTTTCTATGTTGGTCCAAGAAAAGGTATGACCTTCTAATGCAAATATTACCGTTTGGTTTGACATTTTCTAGCACAATATGTAGCGTATCTTTAAAAGTAGTAATGACAGACTTATTTATGGATGGATTTTCACCTCTGACAACTTCTCACAAACAGTGAAAATAATAGTTGACACCTACCATGAGAACTTTGTCCATGTAAAATTCTTTGCCTGGGCTCCCATCATTATATTTTGTGTCAATGGCAAAACACAGGAAGAGGACATCCACCACCATTTCATAGATGGATAGGAAGCAGTGAGCCACCAGGAAGGCAAATAAGCAGACAATGATGAGTGGAAGTACCCACACTGTATAGTCCCGTTGGTAGTTGAGGAGCATAATTCCTGCTAGGCCTGTACTGCACATAATCAAGATCTAATGTCAGGAAAAAAGGGAGAAAATGAACAGAATGAACAGCATTAGCAAGTAGGTGATACACTAAATCAATCTACAACAGTGTTTCTCAACATATTCTCATTCAAGGGCATCAATACCTTTGCTTAACAAGTAGCAAGCTTTTTGACATAAAACCACAAGAGCTTCCTGTCCAATGTACGTAGACCCTCAAACCAAGCAGGTACCCAGGATCCCTGAGGCCAAATAGGTGGTACCATAACTACTAACTGTTCTCTACTCTGATTCACATGCGCAGCAGACAAGACTACTGAATCCTGACACACAGATGCAGGTGGCGGAATAATCAGTGCCAAACAGATCTACAGACAGAAAATACTGAGATCTCACACTGTTCAAAGAAACTTGAAAACACTTTATAAAAAATTAAAAATAAAAAGCTCCAGGCGATGCATGTCAAATTCAGTATTTGATACCTGCAAACATTTAAGAATTTAAATCAGTTCTTGTGCTGTAGCTATTTTACTGTAAGGGGTCCTTCAATATTAATTTTGAGTTGGGCGAGATAATAAAAGGTAAAGTTAAAGAGTAATAATACTTCTACTACTAATAAATTATTAGCGCTTGGTGTTCAGCCACAGGCATAAATCTTCAACAAGATAACAGTGATAGGGTGCAAGACCAGTTGGGCAACCAGTATTTTATTAAGACAAATCAAAATAACCCACAGCACATAATCTGCTGGCTAGACTGCAAAATATTTGATGACAACAGATTTTATATTGAATTATTTTCAATGGGAAAAAATAAAGTATGAACATGATGAGTAAGACTAAAGGTCACAAGGCATAATAAAAGTCATGAAAAGATGGTTTGAAATCATACAAAAGGATAATATTCGGTGTTATTAACACTAGAGCCATTTAAATAATTACTTAGCTGACTCTGTTTGGTTTCCATAATCATATGCGTTCTGCTAAGTGTTTATAATTGGGGTTAACTGCATGAGATCAGTCAGACAAATGACCTCATTTAATACAAGGTCATCTGTAGAAGAAAGCTATGGCAAATTTTAGTGAATTTACTAATAACCAATATGTACAGGTCACTGTATGAACCTCTTCTTTATTGGGTGTCGGTAAATTCACTCCTGGTTGAAGACCTTCATTTAATTACTGTTTAGTTTAATGAGCGGAGGTTCGCATCACCTTTCAAGAAAGTTGGAGACACATTTATGCTCCAAGGTGATAATAATAAGGCTAAAGTGGAATGCAATTATAGTAAGGCATGGCTGTTAAGCATGTGCTGTCACCTTATCGGCACCTGATATTGCCATGGAATGCTTTTTATCTCCAGGGACAATAATAATAATAATATTACAGTGATTTATCTATAGCATTACCAAATGCGACTGTAGTGGAATAGTAATGGCTTAATGTGCTCATGCCTTGAATATATTACAATCAGGCTACTTAATAAATGAAGGGATGGCAGGAGAGCAGAGTTGCACAAGGTCACACAAATGGATATACTGAATTTTCAAAGCCTGAGGACATTGTACGTGTTATTGTTCAGGTTTTATAATGGTGACCTGAACATTAGAGGTCTCTGTAGCATATACATATATACATACACACACACACACATACACAACCTATAGACACACACACATACAGAAGATATAAAGAATATCCTACCCAGCTACAAGCCTGTATGTGCATTATAGCGCACACAGCTATAGTATAGGTACACACAACTACAGTACTGTTGTACTCACACTGGATCCAGAAACACATTACATGAAAATGTCTAAAGCAGAATGCACAAAAAAAAGTTTTTGGCCTTTTTTCCCCACCAGTTAAGGGTAAACTATTAGAAATTACATAAACTTTCTAAGATGTTAGAGAAGACAGACACTTTGAGATATATTAAAACAGCATTTTGGGTTAAACTTACTATGGTACCTGCACTGGTCTTATTATGATCGTAGGAGGAGGCACGATATTATAGCAATAGTTATTATAGCCATTAGGAGGGCTTATATTATGTTGTGATGGTGTAGACTGCATTTTTGTGATTATTAATTAAGACGGCCAGTATGTTTTGGTTTGCTAACAGTTAACTAAATTGGGAATGGAAGACATATAAGCTATTGCAGCTTCAAGCATCTCACATTGATTTAGTAGAGTGACTAGGCCATTTATCACTGGGTTTCTTAGAAAAAAGGTAACACTCAATCATTTGACAAACGTCAGTGCTGGTTCACAGCAGACTGGTTTACTGATCTGCATGATTCATACCCTGTACAAAGAAAAACAGTACAAAAACGCTCTGTTCATGCCCCTCTTTACACAAAGATAATTCCATTTTTAAAAGAAAAGTGAGACAAATCACATCATTGTGATTAGTTTTCTGTGTGTGCCTGTCACAACTAGCACATGGGCACAAGCACTAAGTAGACAACTGGTAGGAACTATTTTAAACATTTTAATGGAATCTTGATATTTTAAGAGAAAAATCTAACATTTTAAGCCACATAACTGAGCTGGTGTGTTAAGAAATCACTGTCAATGAGTCTAAAATAAGTTTTTGAACTGTAATGATTAGGGATACAATATTCCTCTATATTACTCTATACGTAAATATGCTGTAATATTAAATCAGTTGTTTGTGAAGTTGTGTATACATGTTTAGGAATTTGACGATAGGCTTTTTTAAAGACACTCAGAAAAATAGATATATTAACACTTTAGAAACAAGAAAATAAGGTAATAACAAAAGGAGATGTGTACATTATTGTGGCAGACAATATAAGGTATTTTTATTAGCTTTTAAGCATGGTTCCCTCTTTTATTTAAGACAATCGCAGCAATGGCAGTAAAGCCTGCCATATACAGAACAGCAGTCTGGGCTCTTCAGACCTGGTATACATATAATTTCATTGTTAAGTGCCAAAAGGTTAAACCTTGCATATTGGCAAGCTACGTGCTCCAGACAGCTAATGGGATTAGGCAGTCAAATGCATTTTAAATGACTGCCTAAACTGTATAAAGAAAATCAAATCTCAAACAATGATATCATATGGGCAGCTAGGCAAAAACGGAATGAATTTACATTGGCCATTCACTTGATGGTCCTCAATACAGTACTAGATCAGGGCTTGACAAATTTGTTGTGAATCTAGGCGCCAGGTAAAAAAGTTAGGAGCCAGGATTTTTTTAAACTAACAGTTGGTCAGGTGTGATCTGATCATCATCAGCCCACTTACTAAACTCACAGCATTTGACCTGGAAGCACCTGGGACTTTCAGGTCAGTGCTGTTTTTTTTTAAATTATTATTATTTTTAACCCTTTCAATGCTGATGTTCCATTGGAGCACAGCATTGACTGATATTTAGTCCCCACAAGCTTGTGGGGACAAATGTTAACCCCTGCAATGCCACGAATGTGTCATACACAATTGTGGCATTGAAGGGGTTAACGCTGCAGTGTCGCTCTCATGGAGCGATCAGGCAGCAGGGGGGTGTTGGGGCTGCTCTCCACACTCACGTGGAGACCAAAGAACCCTCTCCCCTGTCCCTGAAGCTGCCTATGGCAGCTGGGAAGCAATGGCTGGTCTATAGACCAGCCATTGCAGGGGGGAGTCTCTGATGACTGCTGTAGGCTTCCATGCCTACAGGAATCATCAAAGGGCTTGTGGGGGCTTGTTTTTGCTGTTGCTTGTCTGCCTGGGCTTCCAGGCAGACCACCAGCAGCAGAGCCCCTTACAAAACGGAAATTAACCCCTAAATGATCGCGGCATTGAAGGGGTTAACGCTGCACTGTCGCTCTCATGGAGCGATCAGGCAGCAGGGGGGTGTTGGGTCAGGTCCCCACACTTGTGTGGGGGCCCAATCAACACACAACCTCCTTCCTTGAAGCTGCCTGTGGCAGCTGAAAACGCGATTGCTGGTTTTGCAGCAACCACGTTTTCAGCCTACAGGCTCACTCCGTGGGAGTGATCTCAGGCTCGGGGGCGGGCTCGGAGTGGCTGGCAGCGCCCCCGTGTGGTGACTCAGCCTCTTACATCCACATTTTTTTCTGGATGTAAGAGGCTGACAAAACCTAGGCGCCAGGACAAAATTCTCTGTCGCCATGGCGACCTGGCGCCTGGGATTTGTCGAGCCCTGTACTAGATGTAAACAAGACACCAGTTACCCATAGTAAAGCTAATCATTCTGTGTTTTTATTTTTATCATACATACAGTTGTATGTTGTCTTTGAATTCAATGGTTGTACAAAACAGGACATAATAACAATCATCTGTTCCTAAACAGGTCTAAAAATTAGGTAAATACAACCTCATGAACAACAGCACACGGCATATTACTCAGTATTATAATTTATGCAACAAAAATAAACAAATAGAGAAGCCATGTGTGAAAAACCAAGTACACCATTACTGCTTCCAGGACTTAAGATGCTAAGTAGCAGACAGGTGCAGGTAATCACATGACCTTGATGAATCGGGCAACAGAAAGTGTGACCACCTCTATAAAAGTTTTAGCAGTTTGCTGGTCTGGAGCATTCAGGTGTGTCTTAACACATGCCAAGGAAGAAAGACATCAGCAATAATCTTAGTGAAGCAATTGTTGCTGCCCATCAATTTTGGAAGGGTCACCGTTCTACAGTGAGAGATATTATTCAAAAGTGGAAGACATTCAAGACAGTTGCCAATATTCTCAGGAGTGGACTTCCCAGCAAGTTCATCCCAAGGTCAGACCGTGCAATGCTCAGAGAAAATGCAAAAAAAAAACCTCAGGTTCTACATCCCTCAGTCAGCATGTTAAAAGTTCATGACAGTATAATTAGAAAAAAACTGAACAAGTTTGGTTTGTTTGGAAGGGTTGCCAAGAGAAAGACATGGCAGCATAGCTTAGGTTTGCAAAGTTGCAAACGAACAAACCACAAGACTTTAAGAACAATGTCCTTTGGACAGATGAGACAGTAGAGATGTAGAGATGTTTGGCCATAAAGCACAGCGTCACGTTTGCAAAAAAACAGACAGAGCTTATCAGCACAAACACCTCATACCAACTGTCAAGCACGGTGGAGTGATGATTTGGGCTTCTTTTGTAGCCACAGAACCTGGGAACCTTGCAGTCATTGAGCCGACCATGAACCCCTCTGTTTACCAAAGTATTCTAGAGTCAAATGTGAGGCCATCTGTCCAAAAGCTAAAGCTTTGGTGAAATTGGGTCATGCAACAGGACAATGATCACAAGCACACCAGAAAATCTACAACAGAATGGGTGGGGAAAAAAAGAATCAAGCTGTTGCCATTGCCCAGTCAAAGTCCAGACCTCAACCTGATTGAAATGCTGCGGTGGGACCGGAGTGCTGTGGCGGGACCCTTTTTTATTAGCTGCTTCTGGCTTCCTGCTTGTAAGCAAAAGGCACCGCTCTCTAACCAATAGCCTACAGTCGCAAGAGCATAAATACCCTGTGCAAGTAGGAGCTTGAATACCGTGTAGGCTTCAATGTGGGGGACTTCTTAATACCGTACTCACTGATTTAGCTATGCATTTTATCAGGGTCAGTTCACCCCTCCTTGCAGCAAAAGCCCCTTGGGTTTGCTTTATGGCCCCATCTGAACTTGATCCACCTCTGTCTCCAAGTTCATCGCCTTTATTAGTTTGTAATATTAAAAAGTAATAAAGAGCACAGAGAATGGACCTCTACTAGAGGTCAATTGAAACATTTTAAGTAAGTACATGAAATTATCTCTTCTGACGTATGTATATTGACTGCTAATGGCATCAAGATCTGTAAGTAACAATTGATTGCAATTTCAATACACCACGGCTGGAAGTGGAATTTGTCTGTTTAATTATGTGCTGCTCTCATACAAAATGTAGCAATTTCGGTAAGTGGACAATTTTGGGACATTGTGTATGCGTGTGTACTAGAAAAATGCTAATAGGGGAACAAGCACAGTCAGATGTTAACATTTTGGGCATATGCAGCATGAAAATATGGCACAATGCCGACATATTTTTTATTGACTTGTTATTTACATTGTAAGATCTCTAGTCAATACCATTACTATACAACAAAAAAATTATAAAAACTAAAAAAGATTCCTTACAACAGTAAAAATATCTATGGCTTCAATCATAAATCGTATGTCCTACATTTTTACAGCAAACCCCCAAAATAGTATGACTGTCACGTATAGCATATAAAATCATGTCGCTTTGAAGGCATTGAAGTTTCAAGCACTAAATCTCCAACGGTGTCAATAATGTTTGAGCCTTAAATCTACATTAAATAAGCTGGGTGCAATGGTATCCAATAACAATAAACTTGTATGGATTCCACGTCTCTTTACATTGTTTGAGCTACAGGTATTTATATACAAAAGGGTCACACAAATCCAGTTAACTTTATCTGTACTCCTGCAGTTATTTCACCAACTACGACATACTATAAACACCTTTCCTCTAAACTATTTAGTATTATTAGAATTTTGGATCATTCACATTTTGCTTGTTGTTTGCTCCTACTAAAATACGCCAGAGCACGTTACTGCAGCCCAATGATCATGCTACAATGAGTCAATGGATTTTACAGCACAGAATAGGTCACATCTGGAAACTGACCGCAACCTAAAATATATATATATACACACACACACACATTTTAGCATGAAGGCAGTGTTTCATCTTGCAGAACAAAGCCTTACCTTGCCAAGGAAGAGCACAAAATCACCCACTGTGTTGATGGTGGCTACTCTTAGGGCATTTTCCACTAGAATAACAAGAGCATCTTTTGCAGACGTGCAGAAGTTTGTGCTATTGATCGCGGTGGCTGTGTATGCATTCTACGGAGAGAAAACATAATAATGTAATTTTTGTTTTACGATAGAAACACATTCACGGTTAGTGCTCTGAATCAGATATGCATTTTCTGTGTGGCTTTTTTTTTTTTTTTGAAGATTATTTTTTCTTTCCTTAATAGCAAAATACCCTATGATTCGTCTAGGTTTGTACAACATCCATTATGTCCTCCCATAGCTATTTCTATACACCACAAGGAAACTAGATGTCCTCCTACAATATACCACACACATACATTATGTCAGTGGTTTTCCATTGCAGACTTGGCAGCCATAAGTATGCCATGAATTCTGAGTATACATGATTAACACAAGCAATTTAATGACTTTTTACCAAGCAATGGGTCACAATTGTCGCTTACTTAACCCCTTAATGACAAAGCCTGTACATGTACGGGCTAAAAATGCATTGTTTTCAATGGGTTTAGGGGCCGCCCATTGTCCTTAAGGGGTTAAGGAATGATTCCGTGATAAACTGATTATCCAACAAATTTTGTCATGGTAAAATGCCAAGCCAAATTACGATTTGTTTCCATAGTGCCAACCATGTGTGTAAAGGACATAATAACTGAATATACAATTTTGTCTTTACGTGTACACGCAGCTTGCAGAATCGCTGCTCAGCCCACATCCCAAGCAAGAAAACAGCTTATACATGCAGCACAGAAGTCATTTTCACTAATACTGAAAAACAAAACACACTTTTGCTTTCTCTGATAGAATTTAACAAACAAAAAAAATGCTGCATTTAGCAAAGGAAATAAAGAGTGGTGAAGGCAAACAAAACCTGTAATACAAATTATCCAGCATTAAGAGGACTCAAAGAGCCCACCAAGGAAACCCAGAGCAAATATTGGAAATTCAAAAGAGAAATATGATTTGAGGATTACAACCTCAATAACTTCTAAAAGGGATTGAGGAAATTGATTTTCTTTTACGTACTTGGCATTTGGAAACGTGAAAATCAACAAAAGCTAAGTAAGGCGATTTGCCATAAAATATATAAGTGACATCCAAGCACAGGAAGCAACATGTGGCTTCTTTTTTAGTTTCTTCTTCTTCATACTATTATTATTATCATCATCTTTTATTTATCTAGCGCCAACAATTTACGCAGCACCTCTTACAATACGTATATTCAAGGAGTATGACTAGACTAGACATGACAAAGACAGACTTCTTATTATGCCGCTTCTGTAATAAAGGAGAGCAGAATCACCTGATTACAAATAAAAATTGCCAGCTAAATATAGTATGTGGACATTATATGTTAGTAGATTATTCATAACAGCTGCTGTATGGCAGAGATAAGCGGTAATAGTAGCTGGTATTTTTTACGTCTTTCATCAAGCACTTGCTTTGTAGTATTTTAAGGACATTGTACAATTTCCTAATGTGTTTGGAATGGTACCCAACAGTTCTTTAACACACTGGGTAAAACATGCATATAAAAAAAAAAAACTGTTCATTGACTTGGAACAGCAAGTACATAAATAAATTAAAAACACAATAAAAGAAGGTCCTGGTGCATACAGACGTTCCATATCACACGTTACACAGTTACTGACACTGGATAGAGACAAACATGACAACTTTATTCTTTGTGCTGTGCATGCAGATGTCCAACCACAAGGATGGCAAATGTGAATGAGTCAAAAACCACTTAAAGCCTAGGGACATCTCTGCATGCACTCCATTGACAAAGGTGATTCATCAAAAGACTATGGATGGCTTCAAAAAAGATCTGCCCTACAGCTACTACTGGTCTGCCCTTATTAAACAGCGGCATATGTGGATTGGTATGGATTGGTCCGTCAGCTTAGACAACTTTTTTTCCGATAGCCTTCTAATCTCTTGAGAGAGCAGCTCTTACCTGATTTAAGAACACGAGGCACTTTTCCAGACACCATAGGCAGCAGATGCAAGACTTTAACAAACAGCGTGCACAGGCATTTTCCTAAAGAGAAGTGAAGATGCTTAGAGAATTCATGTAAATAAGTAGATACAAAAAAAATTAAAAAAATATTGTTACATTGTCATGTTGTATTGGCACTCAAACACCACAAGTCTCAAGGTACATTATTGACATCCCCCCCCCCCACTTATTTGATCATTCATTGTCAATAGAGAAGTTCCTGGAGCCTTCCCAAACTCTGTAGAGCGTTCTGGTGTGAAACATTCTGCAGAGAGACTCTTCCTATCTATCCCCTTAGGAGCGGTTGATTTGTTGTTAATTTGACACATTAGGCTGTCTAGCATGTTAGAGCAGCACTGTTATAAGACCGGTCCCAGCAGGGTTCCACGGAGGACAAAGTACTGGCTTACGTTCAGCAATGGATTGCACCATGTTGCTTAAGGAAAGTGTACTAAACAAGCAGTGCTGTTCACTTAAACAAGTCATCCACTATTGCTTGTGGTGGGAAATGAGCATGGATGTTCCTTTATAAACAGTCTTTGAAATCGTAATCTTGAAACAGATGGTTTTGGTGTCCTATAACCAGCTTCACCATTTAGGTCTATGAAGAGTTTATTGATTCTTTGTTTGATTTGTCTTCATTATTCACAAATTGGGTGTACTGAAGTTAGTTGAATTCCTTTCTAACTTTAGTTGGGACATCCAATCTACAGTACAGTAACAATGCAGTAATACATATACTTTGACATAACAACAATAGCTAAGACTTCCTTTCTGCAGCTTCCATAATATGTATTTTTACCTTTCCCTTAAGCTGGCTGTGGATATACATTAAGATCATACGTGGAATCTTCACTAACGTGATAATGAAGGCCCCTTTGGCAACTGTCCCAAGATGGTAACGAATAAGTCGATTTATAGAGGCCAGAATAGGAGTGAAAGGTAGATCTCTCTTGTTCCTGCAGAAAGAAATTGGTGACGTTATACACTGGTAGACAATTATATAGCTATTGCTTCACGTACAAATTTGATTATGTATACTGGAAGAAGAAATTCCTCATAAAGATACAATCATGTTTGTTTATTTTTACATATACAAGAATTTATTAAAAAAAAATAATTTCATTGACATAACAAGCGCAATCTCAAAAGCCATGTATCTAATTTGAAACGCTGAAGCTCAACTAACTCATCTACAAACTCATGGTATAATGAAGAAAGCCAATAATGTTATAAGTAAAATATTTTTCTTTACATCCAAGGAAACTCACAACTGTCAACATTTTAGAAGCAGACTCAAGCGACATGTAAAACAGTCATTTGCACATTTTGTAAGAAAAAAAAGGCTTGTAATGCACAGAATACCCATAAAAGAGAGGATCTTGTTTTAGTTAGCGCAGGAGGCTATTGCATACCTGCCAGGCCTACCATGATCGGTTACGTATGCTGTCATAGAAGTACGAACTGTTACCTTGTGAAATAATAGGTTACAACAGCTCCTGCAATGGTCATCTGCTGGCAGGCTAGAATAAACTCACTGATCCAGATTAGTCCCACTAAATGATACCACCACATATACTGCAGAGGGCCACTGATCTTGAACTCAACAAACCCTTGCTCATTGGTGGAAGGATCACCTAAAAAGTGATGAAAAAGCAAAACCATCAATTATTTTTGCATTCACTCCTGCATCATATAAACAATTAAACATTAAGCATCCTCTATTGCAAGTCTGGACAGTAACTCAAAACATAGAAAAAAAAATATTCAATGTGAGAAAAAATATTGTTTAACAAAGAATATCCAGTTAAGACTGGTGTGCTGCTATTGTATAAATCAACACCACAATGCATATTGGCTTTGATTTTACAGCTAACCAAAGGGAAAAATATACCCATCACGTCATTTGTATGAATATGTTTGTGAAAGCATCTGTTAATTATGTTGCTGAGCAAAATGTGCCACATGGTATTCACACATTGTGCTTAAGTGCCAAATCCAGACTAGAGGAAGGAATTTAATTACATATACCGTACTTTTTAGTCTCGGAAGAATCCGTGTACTAATTTTGTCTGGATATTAAGCATAGTCACGTCTTAAATAGTTATTGTTTTCCTACGGTCAGTAATTTCATAAAAATACATTATTGCAATTCAACGTATTTATTATTCTTCTATTTACTCATAGTTTTTTTGTATTTTTGAATTAGGAGTGACAGATGTACAAAGAGACAGGGCAAAGGGCATGGAGAGAGACTTCATGTGGCACCTAGATTTGAGGCTCAGTGAAAACAACAGTTTAAGTGTCAATAAAAAGGATGGCCGCATCTTTTTCTGTTTTATTTATTTTATGTTACTTCAGTGCCACTTCTTTGCCGATGCTGGCACTAGGGCTGCAACTAACGATTATTTTAATAATCGATTAGTTGGCCGATTATTTTTTCGATTAATCGGATTAAATAATTCAATTTTTTTAAATTTAAAATAATGTAATAAAAAACGTACAATTTACACTTTCATCTCTTTATTGCAATGGCCTCTCTCTATTCACCTTCTTATTTTACTGACATAATAATAAAAGCTACAAGAATCCAAACACAGTGTTTCTCAAACTAGAGTTTAATACAAAGTTATTAGTAAATATTAATTCATGTTACTATTTTTCATATTTAATAAAAACTATGAGAAAAAAGCCGTGTTTATATTTTCTTTTATTTACCAAACTGCCCCCAGTTATGCACATCTGACCCCCAGCTTGCCACTCTGCCCCCATATATGCCTTATACCTCTTATATGCCAGATTCCACTGTGCCCCCTGATATGCCACTGTGCCCCTGATACGCGTTATACTCTTTATATGCCAGTGATATGCAACTGAGCCCCCTGATATACCTTTTACCCCAGATATGTTTTATGCCCCCCTGATATGCCTTATATCGATATGCCTTATACCCCCTATATGCCCTGAAATTCATAATACCCCCCATACACCACTCTGGCTCCTCCCCCTCCCATACACCACTCTGGCTCCTCCCCCTCCCATACACCACTCTGGCTCCTCCCCCTCCCATACACCACTCTGGCTCCTCCCCCTCCCATACACCACTCCGCCTCCTCCCCCTCCCATACACCACTCTGCCTCCTCCCCCTCCCATACTCCACACTGCCTGCTCCTCCCCCCTCCCATACTCCACTCTGCCTCCTCCTCCCCCCTCCCATACTCCACTCTGCCTCCTCCTCCCCCCTCCCATACTCCACTCTGCCTCCTCCTCCCCCCTCCCATACTCCACTCTGCCTCCTCCTCCCCCTCCCATACTCCACTCTGCCTCCTCCTCCCCCCTCCCATACTCCACTCTGCCTTCTCCCCCCTCCCATACTCCACTCTGCCTTCTCCCCCCTCCCATACTCCACTCTGCCTTCTCCCCCCTCCCATACTCCACCCTGCCTTCTCCCCCCTCCCATACCCCACTCTGCCTCCTCCCCCCTCCCATACTCCACTCTGCCTCCTGTCAGCAACGGAGGTTCACAAGACACCAGGGAGTCGGGTAGAGAGGCAGAGTGGCGTATGGGAGGGGGAGGAGACAGAGTGGTGTATGGGAGGGTGGCTCCCATACACCCCTCTGACTCCTCCCCCCTCCCATACACCGCTCTGCCTCTCTACCCGGCTCCGTTGCTGACAGGCACTTTCACTGCAGCTTCATAGAAGCCTCAGCGTAAGTGAAGGTGAGTAATGGAGGCTGTCTGTGCGATGCAGACCCCCACTGGCTGACAGAGAGGATGATTCTCTGTCAGCCGGTGGGGGTCTGCACGATGTGCACAGACAGCCTCCGTTACTCCCCTTCACTTACGCTGAGGCTTCTATGAAGCTGCAGTGAAAGTGCCTGTCAGCAACAGAGTCGGGAGAGAGGCAGAGTGTATGGGTGTTATAATCTAGTGTTATAATCCGATCTCTGTTTGAGATCGGATTATATAAGGAGAGGCGTTTTTCAGAGCATTTGCTCTGAAAAAAACCTCTTTTTATAATCGATAAAAATCGATTCAACTAATCGATAATGAAAATCGTTGACAACGATTTTCATTATCGATTTTATCGATTAGTTGTTTCAGCCCTAGCTGGCACTATAGGCTGTTTCGACAGGCATCCATGCCAACAGCACAGTTTGACGGCTGCTAGGCTCAGTACTGAACGCAGCTGTAGTGAGGGAAAAGAACCAGGACAGAATTTAAAATTCCATTTTTTTCTATATACATACCTGGTAACTTTCCTAATTTGACTCCTGGGTCAACAGCTACTACCCTTGGACTCTGGGAACGTTTCTTCGATCTCCAGGTTGTGGTATTATTATTTATTGTTTTATATAGCGCCATCAAATTCTGTAGCGCTGTACAATGGGGTTTTGTCATGCTTACTTCCTGCCTACTCACCACTCACTGCTGCCCATTCCCCACCCGCCAAAGTCTAACAGAGACTATCTCTACACCTACACCTGGATACCCTCTCCCAAATTAAGCCACACTCTCAAAATGAGAGGGAGCCTGAGGAACACTGGCAAGTTCCCAGTTATGTTTACATATAATAGGGAAACTGGATACGGCAGTATTGGTCCAAAAGAAGCAGAACATACTTGTACATTTTGTTAAATGCGTGCCATCAGTTTTGCATGTTGACATTTTTTATGTTGGTTTTTTTTTCTTTACATTTTGTAACACTACGGAGTACACTGGTGCTCTAAGAATAAAATGTAATGTAATAACTTTTTTTTTATTACTACTACTAGATTAACAATATCTTGTATTTTGTTGTTTTCTTCTACTTTTGCATACTATGATTAATCACAAGGTAATGACACTCTAAAGAAATCCCGTGCACTAAGAATCAGCTCAGTGTGGTGTTGCAGAGAAAGTTATCCAAAATATCATAAATTATCTAACATAGCCTCTGAGTTTGAAGATAAATTAAGTTTATTGAACAAACTGAAATTGAACTCTGTTTTCTTTAATGCTAAATTTCATTATTCCATACTCTATTTAATGGTCAAATCAAATTATTTATTTTTCCATGGGACTTGATTTGGAAATTGGTCATAAGACATAATCTGCTGCCTTTCTACCCAAAACACACATACAACAGACTTTCACATACCTGCAGTTCCCAAGAAGAGAAGAACCATGATCCAGTAGATCCAGAACAAGAGCAGGGCCACAAAAGTCCAAACAGGTTGGAAGACGAGCAGTGGGAGATGAATGAAAACCTTCCCAGCAACGTGAAACAAGGCAATAGTGAGGGCCACCCGCTTACGCAAAACCAGTATAATGAGCAGCAGGATAACCTAGTAGAGAAAAAGCACTCAGATATTGAGTATATGATGAACCAAACAAATATAATAAGCACCTGTTAACCAATGTTCCCATTCTGCGAAATAAAGCTTGAGTTACAAGCTCTTCTAGATAGTGACTTGATTTGCAAAATACCCAAGCATACAATAGATGTCATGTTTTTTTTGCAGATTTATTCATAGATATACATGTGCAAGGATATAGGATTAGAATATTCACAAAATACATGATAATCCAGTTCTAGCAGAAGGAGCAAAGGTAAAACCTTAAAGAAACAGTGTTCCAGCTCTAATAGACCTTGTATTGCCGTTTAGCAGATTCAAAAAGATGCAAGTGGGTGCAAATTTAACGTTTAAGACACAGCTTTCATGAGACCAAAATAGCATTTTTATCTTGCCTTTACAGTGCATGTATATCCCAACACAGCTGGAAATCAGCATCAGTGACAACATTAAACAATAATGATACCAGCACTAATCTGAGTGCTGGCATCCTTCCATTATATGTCCATCTGCTGGTGCCAGGATTATCTCCATGCTTCAAGGGCAAAGGAACAGGTTGGCAGGGGAAGGAGAGCTAAATCAGAATAGTCAATCGGCAGTTTGCACTTTTAATGGCAGATTGTGCTGACGCATCAGGCTTTCCGAAGAGAAACAAAGGAAGAAGCTTAGACATACGCTGTGCCGTCACTACACTAACCTATTTACTGCATGACAAAACATGCAGGCTCGCTTCAAGACGAGCTAGAAAAACACAATACAATTACAACAGTCTCATGTCTTTAAAATATTAGTGTTAGTGCTGCAGCAAACGTTGTTAGACTTACTTTTGAAAAAGTGGTGTTTAAATCTTTGTTTTTTGGGACGCTATCGGTATTCTTTTAAAAACAAAACTGCAGCACTGTATACATCTTTCATTGTCTGTATATCTAATACTACAGTGGTACAGAATTTGTTGGTGCTACATAAACAAAAGATAATAATAATAATAATATATTATTTCAGCTCCAGATCAAGTGCTACATGATCTGGAACACCCGTGTCATCACATGTACTTTAATGCTGCGCTGCTGCTTCTCCAAAAATGTTAAAACAAAGTATTCTCACATCTATCCTTTGTTGATGAGACAGCCTGGGACACTGGAGTGTTTCTATGGTACTCATAGCCCGTAAGCTTTATGCTCTGCTCCACAGCATTATGCTCTGTTCGAGGAGGGGACCAGTTTTAGAAAACAGCTTTTTATTGACAGCTTTCATTTTTTTCTGCTTCTAATAATTCCCAACTACAGGAAAAAGAAGAGCTGACCCGCTTTCATGAGCTGCAGGCCTGATCAGGCACAAATCAATAGACTTACTGTGAAAACAGTGGCCGCAATGGCATATACAAGCAAGGCCTGGAGATTGTCTTTGGAAACCTGGAGCTGATCTGGTGGAAGATTTTCATCCATGAACTTCCTCTGAGTTGCATACATCCACCAGAGGACACCTGTGCCTCCTATAAACCACAACGTGAAAAAGAAAAGAAATTAAATGGGGTAGTGCTGTGAAGCACAAGTGTTTCTATATTGTAACAGTAATCCCTGCTTGAATACATTGGGCCTCAATTCAAAAGCAGCAGCAGTTCTCATGTGTGTTATAAATCCATGAAAGTATTTAAAGGTAATAATCATACAAGCAAATAAATAAATGCCTAATTAAAATTGAGTGCCTCTTCCAGTAACGACAATATGACCTGCTTAATAATCTGAACATTAAGTGTGACGGCACCTAACCTAACCTTGCCAGCAAGTAACTGAGAAACTGATTAATCCACTAGTAGACATAAAAGGAAATCCTGAAAGGATGGAATTTAATTTTAAATCCTGAGGTGTTGTGCTTTAACCACGTCAGTGGAGTTGGGTGAAGGTGCATATGCCATCGTAAGGTTCATAGGAACACTTGATTGATGGCCCACAGTTATCCTTAACTCAATGTGGGTGATCAAGCTAGGAAGGATTTAGAGCAGGGGTGTCCAACCTCCGGCCCTCCAGCTGCTGCAGGACTACATCTCCCATAATTCTCTTTCAGCTAAGGGGCTGGCTGAGGAGTATGGGAAATGTAGTTCTGCAGCAGCTGGAGGGCCGCACGTTGGACACCCCTTATTTAGAGGTTGGATAATGAAAGCAATTAGGTTATTCTATGGAGGCTGACACACACAGGCTTCTTAGAATTGTCACTTTCTAACTCATCAATACATAGGAAATGTGAGAAACACTAAGCATTAACCACACCTAATGTATTATTTGATTTTGAAAGAATTAGTGATCTACTAAGCTTACCAAGTGACCCCAATATAACCAGTATAGTTAAGATCCACACAAGTATTCTGGAGATGTATCTGATTATGACCATCAGGATCATGGATAACACTGCAAAGAAAACCAAAGGAAAAATTCACGTTCATATATGGACGTAATGAAAATTTACACATGAAAAGTAGTCCTAATATATTTATCCATCATATTGCATCTCTCATAAAAAATATACGTGACCCTGTGTAGTACAGGTCTTGTTAATCTTTCCTTGTGTCCTCTCAGATATAAAGCGTGGGAGACATTTCATTCCAACCATCACAGGTTCACCATGATACAGGCATTAAAAAATACGGCAATACCTTCAAGCTTTCACAGCACTTTCATAATTCTAAAAAAAAACATTATGAATTTATAAAGATGTTACATACTCCACAGCAATGTACAACGGGTACAAGAAAAGACTAGATCGATCTTAATATTTATTAGACCGATTACAGCTTCACCGTGCACTGAAAGTTGTCTGATGAACTCGCAAGTCTAGGACCATTTAAAGAAACGTCATATAGTTCATTGTGTCAATAATTAAAAAGGGAAAATGTATTTTGCTTCACTAAAGAATTATTCTGGAATTTGGTGAATGGAACCTTGCTAAGCTCCACAAGCTTAGACGGGTGCTTGTAAAGTAATACAATAATATATTCGAAAGTATAACAGAAACACAACATTTCTACATTGGATGGGTTAATGACGCTGGATGTGGTGAATATGCTTCTCAATGTGGTGAGCACAGGCGTTTTTGGACACTGTATTTATGGATCAAGTTTGGTTATACTGTACAATATGAGACAGGGCTACTTCTCAGTATTATAGATGGCAATCAGCTAACTGTTATAGGTGGCCTTTCTGTCAACTATCGTATTGATTTTACATCAAAGCTCCCTTTGTGAATAATGTGCGATGCTCGCAGACTGTGAAGTATACAAACATGAGAAGAAATGGTATGATTCTGAGAGATGTAATCAATCTACCACTACAATGCAACTAGGAAATGTTATTTAGTCTGTTCGTTAAAAGAAGTCCTACATGTCTCTGTTTAAAAAAGGAAGGGTCAAGGGTATGTATGATATCCTTTAAAATCTACTTTTCATAGTTATGGGTATATTTACTAAAAGTATGGTGACCATGTGTCTAATTACCAAGGGTAGGCTCTAAATCAAAGCAGTTGTCTTGTGTCCTGGGCAACCCTATATATATATTTTCTTCTTCCAGTATCCATGGGATACTGGAAATGCACTGCCAAATGAACACCTGAAAGACTGTGTAAATGTTGCTCATCCTTTTTCTTGAGCAAAATCAGTAACATTTGAAGATACGCTTTTCTAGGAAACATGATTTTTTATTTTTTCCCTTAATATTTTCCAAACTTAGAGTAACTGTTTTTGAGCTCCAACGTATAAATGTACCATTTATATTTCAGTCATATTAGAGAACAAGTAAGGGATTAAGGCACCATAAGAGTAAAATAATCACTGCCTAAATATAGCTGTTTTGCACCAGTTGCTCTAGAATATAAAAAATGATTTAGTTAAGAATTAGGTTGCTTAATACTATTTAAAAGTCACAAATGTACTCTGTTACGGGTCAGTTATTGATCTAGAAAGAGAAAAAAATGCCATGTCCATTTAGTGTAAAGACACAAAAAATAAACTCAACCTATGTTCCTATGTATACGCTGGCACCTAGCAGCCTTACTTCATGAAATATACATCAAAGCCAACTGCTTTTGAAAAAGTCACTCCTGAGCGTTTTATGTGACAAGTAAAGCTTTAATGTCTCTGAAAAGGCTTCCATTAAGAACGCTGTAATAAATACATTCCCTGCTTGATTGGGAACCTTTCAAATTCACTCAGGTAAATCGGGTAAAATCAGCTCAAGCAGGCAACAGCATACTAAATAAGGGACAGAACCATCTTTAAGTTACTAAAAACATGGGTATTCTAGGCTCTAGAAACAGCAAAGCTTAGAAGAAACAATCTTTCGGTTTTATGAATCAGAGCCGGCCTTAGGCGTTGTGGTGCCCTGTGCGGACTACTCCTCTGGCGCCCCCCCTCACTACCCCCCCTCTCTGCCCCTTCAAACTACCCCCCCCCTCAAACTACCCCTCCCCTCTGCCCCTTCAAACTACACCCCCCCTGCCCCTTCAAACTACAGCCCCCCCCTCTGCCCCTTCAAACTACAGCCCCCCTCACTTACCTTGTTGCCGGAGTCCCGGTGAGAGCGGGAGGCGTCCGTCTTCTCGCTCTGCCGCGGTGCCGGCATTTCCTGTTGAAAGCCGGAATAGTCCAGCGCTCAACATGAGATGCCGGCACCATGATGGAGTCACGGAGAGTAAGGGGCGCCGAGCGGTTGCTGAGAACTTCACGAGCAACCGCTCGGCGCCCCTGCCCGGGACTTAGGTTAAAGCATCAGGTTTTTGGTTTTTTTTTTAACTTTATTTAACATGAATGATGTTAAATAAAGTTTAAAAAAAAACAAACAAAAAAACCCCGATGTTTTAAGTTAAGTCCCGGGCAGGCGCCCCTGCTACCATGGCGCCCTGTGCGGTCGCACAGGTCGCACACCCCTAAGGCCGGCCCTGTTATCAATGGTGTGATTTTTAAAATGTTAATATCAATTATGCTGTAAAAAATTTAATGATTAAACAAGACAGAAAATGTTTGCAATTATACACGAGACACAAATGGAATCTGACTCTGCCCAGTAGGACCCACATAATATCTGACCCTTCTCCAAGGACACAGGTCATCATGCACATCTAAAGAACAACTAAA
The DNA here is from genome assembly GCF_027358695.1 of Spea bombifrons. Classification (NCBI taxonomy): domain Eukaryota; kingdom Metazoa; phylum Chordata; class Amphibia; order Anura; family Pelobatidae; genus Spea; species Spea bombifrons. The sequence continues at coordinate 90,884,660 of NC_071087.1, forward strand.
CGAGGAGGAGGGCAAATTTTCTGGTTTGATTCAATTCATGATGGCACACTATCTGTTGAGCCAAGCATAGAGCTTATATATATATATATATATATATATATATATATATATATATAATTGGTTAATTATAGGGAAAACAGATGAGAAATAAAATTATATATAAAAAGGTATATATATATGTCAATTTACATTTGTTTAATCCATACACTGTACACATGTATTGCTAGCAACCAATAATGCATAGGCTCCACACATGCAGAATGCAAGGCCTGATTTATTCTCATGCATGTTAATGATGCTGAGGTCTCATTAATCAATGGGAAAAGTGTTTATGGCTACATATCACAAGCACAACACATGTATAATAGTGTCCTTTTAAGATAAAAAAAAACAGAATGCCCACACCAGCCTCTATTAAAATTACACTATGTAACAAATAAAGAAAAGGTTACACATGAAGAATATATCAAAACATGTAGATACATTTCTGTAAAAAATATATATTATTGCATTAATATTTTGGAATATATAAATATAATCCCAGGTTATGGGGCATTGATGATTTTAGTTGCCTGATACATTACTACACAATAAAGGCTAGTAATTAGAAAAACCGTTACCTAGTGATAACAAGCAAAGTCCCATTATAATTTCTTTGCTGGTCATTACTCCACTAATCAGCCTGTGTAGGACACTATTGTCACTGACAAAAGTGATCAGGGCTTCTGCAAACTTGGCATAGCAGGAAATGTTCACAGGAGCACAGCGATGGAAGAATGGAATAGGTGCACTGGTGACACAAGGAGAAAAAAAAACAAAAAAGGAAAAAAAATTACTCCTACCGAAATAGAAAATGGAAAAAAAATGTAACATCAACACACAAATGGAAAGGTGAATGGAAGCCACATTCCTGCCAGTACTACAGCTTAAGAGAGGATTGTGGGAAGTGTTATCCAACTTTTCCCAAAGCCATAATGAGGATGTCAAGGAAGTGGGACGGTGGTGGCAATGGGATAAAATGGTTGTGAAAGCCAAGACTAGCTAAACAGTACAGTGTATACATTTGAATGGCAGCCAAGTAGCCGCCAGTAAAGACAGATGAAGACAGATCAATGTAATAATCCCATCTGTCAGTTTTTTTTACCACATCATCAGTTAAAATGCTAGATTTTTTTCGGTGCCTGTTTTATCAAGCTTATTCTTTTGATTTTTAATGTAATTTTGAAATTTCATAATTATGTTTTTTTGCGGGGGGGGGTATATTTTCATTATCTTTTTTAACAAAAGTAAAAAGCCTGTCCCTGAGGCAAAAATTGTATTTAGCCTGGTGCTACACATTTTTTATTTCTTTACACGCACACACAAAATAATAAACCTTCCCAAAGGACATAGCTTGATAACCCCTGACTTACCTCGTCTTGAAATCCAGGCTGTTATTTTATTAATTTCCAAAATGTAATTAATTCTGACCCAAAAGTGGTCATTGTGGACCATTTTATACACAATTAAAAACAAGACAACTTGTTTAAAAAGGAGAGAAAGATATTGTTGTTCATTTTACAATACAGGAAAAAAGGAGAACAAAAAAGGGTCCCGTGTAGGACGAGAGATCAAAGTCATCCACAACTTATAGAAAGCTACCATAGTTTAATGCATCTGGGTCATTATAGATATGTCAGATAATTGTCTGATCCTGAGGATCTTCACCAAACAGTAAAAGTAACTTAAAATAATGTAAACATTAAATAATTAGATGTTTCTGCAAGAGATCTACAGCATTCTTGCTAGACAACATGCTAGACTTGTGCTCCAGGTAGGGGACATGGCCGAACATCGGCTTAGAAGTTCATTGGCAGCCCCTGTACTCTACAGAGTTTTCTCCACAGTTGCTTTTTAACAAGGACCCTGGGTTTAATTTCACAAACGCATACATAACATATACGTGGTTAACACTAAAGGTTTTAAGTACGTCTAGGCCAAAGACTAATGTAACGTCAGGTAAATGGCTCCTTAAATGGAGAGGAACAATACAATTTATGTCTGCATGGCAAATCTAACCTGTATATTCATAATTACAGTTTACGTTATGGTAAATCAAAAATGTTCTCTCCTTAACTCCCCAAAACAGCTCATTGCATATAGATATGTAGGTGCACTGATCTCATAAATCCATGATGTGTCTTTGTTGTAAATTGTAAGCTGTTTGGTTTGGCTATACTAAGATCGCTGACATGAGGTACTGTGCATGCATAGGCATGGGAACTTGATTATGCCAAGTCAAGGTCTTAATGGATTTTTTTAGCCAGGAGAAAGAAACATAGAATAGGCACAATCAATATAATTAACAAAAAAGCTGAATATTTGAAAAACATTTAATAATGATGTACACTGTGTTTAACTTAAACTGGGTAGAAGTCCCTTTAAAACAAATACAGTAGTAGCATTCACTTTGTAAGTGCCCAGCTAGAGTACATTCCTGAATGGCCTTTCAATGCAGTATTGGGCGAGTTGATTTTGGCTTTGCCCAGATTCCATTGCCAAGAAAACCTTCTGCAGACGTACAGGCACAAAGCAAATGACTACATTACCTCCCACGCATGCTAAAATGGTATTACATCTTAGGAGGAATGAACCCTGCCAGCCGACAACTCATCATGATCCAACCTAGCAATGCATAATCCCTGCTTCCTAACTACATCCCAGTTCCCAAAGCACTAGCTTGTCGGGAAGCATTACATCTAGATGAGAACAAATATCAGAAACAAGACATATGCTTTTAGTCAATAAAGAATATAAAAAGCCTATCTCGTCCTTTTGAGAAAGCAGACGTTTCCAATACAAAGGATGATGTTTCAGGAACTAGGACGATCATAACACTGGTTAGATTAAATCCTACCTCTCTTACCATAGTGTCTCCTTCACTGGAACTTGTTCCTCTCCCTTACGACTATCTGTTGGTGTTCCTCAGAGCTCAGTTCTTGGGCCTCTACTCTGCTCCATCTTAACCTTTTCACTTGGACAACTCATATCTTCCTTTGGTTTCCAATACACCTTAATCTATATTTCCTCTGCTGACCTTTCTGGATTATTGCAACTCCCTACTAACTGGTCTCCCCCCCTCTTCCACGTTTCAGCACTTCAATCCATCCTCAACACTGCTGTTAGATTAACCTTTCTCTGTCACCGTTCCTCATTTGCCGATCTACTGAGCACTAAACAACTCTGCATCCCCTATATCTCTACCCTCCTATCCAAATACACCCCTAACAGCTCTCTTCTACTATCATTACCTCTTCCCACTAGCGTATTCAGCTCTCTGAAAACCCACTTTTTTCAAAAAGCGTACAACCTTTTTTCCTAAAACACTCAGCCAGCATTCAAATCAAGCATCTAAACGACTAACAACCTCTACAGATAACCCTAACTCGGCCAACTCACCCCCATCAAAGCAGTCCTCTCCTACTGTTTCACTTCCCCCACCACCACTGACTAGATTGTAATTTCGCAAGAGCAGGGACCTCTTCTCTTTTTGTACCAGTTTGTTATTGTTTGTGATTTTAAAATATTCGCCTGAGTCTGTTGTAACAGAGCTACGGAATCCGCTGGCGCTTTAAAAGATAAATGTAATGTAGATTCTATTATCTGTAAGAAAAGGAGCAATGGTTACATCACTTAATTCTACTAAAGACTACAAGAAAGGTAGTGTATCATGTATTGATATAAAAAGGTGGTGCAGTTATCCTATGCAGTTAAGTCATGTGTAGCAGGTTGTAAAACTGCACATACATGTGTGATCTGTGCATTAAGATTTTCTTAGGTCTGCTCAATATATTACACATGAAGTTAAGTGAATTTTATTCTAATGAATAATATTCAACGCATCCTTCATGTTTTCTACTGTGTTAGCTACCTACCACTTGGAGGCAAGCAAAGCAACAGAGTGGGGACTCTAGTTCCCACTGAATAGAATGGGTGACAATGCTTTCAACTTGACACCTCCATAAACTTGCAGCGTGCATACTGATCTCAAATGGGTCAGCTTTAAAGAGGCTTCAACTAATACTGGCAAAGGTCCAGAGTTCTGTTTATCTATTTGTAACCACAATGCACCACCTACAAACCTTTAACATAGTACTCAATGCATCCATGGTATGGCAACTAAGGCACTGTGCATCCCTCCAGCCCTAATCTTTACAATGTTAATACATCAACAATAGTATTATATCTGTTTCAGCAGGAGCACAGCCATAGATTTGCGTCAAGAACTTGTCTGGCTTTCACTAAAGAGTTGCTTACAGGCAAGGAGGGCACTGGGGAAGATGGCCATTAGAATTTTAAACACTAATGGGCACTTTAAGTCCCCAGACATACACATCTAATGGGCTATCCTACTGAGTGGTGGTGTCCTATTTTTTTTTAAATGGCTAAAATGAAATTATGATAAGGATAAAGTGGTCTGCACATCACTAGTTGCACTACAATGAGATGGTGGAATTCAGTAAAACTACAGTATTTGCTCGATTATAAAATGACCCTGATTATAAGACGACCCCCCAAATCTTAATATTAATTTAGGGAAAAAAGAAAACGCCTGAATATAAGACGACCCTATAGGAAAAAAGTTTTACCAATAAATGTTAATTCATTTAAACTATTTTTTTTTAATAAAAGCTATGATTGAGAAAAATATTTTGGTTTTATTTCCTTCTATTTTCCAACCTCCCCCCAGTTATGCACATCTGCCCCAGAAATGCCTTATACTCCCTATATGCCACTGTGTCCCATGATATGCCTTTTAACCCTCTAAATGCCACTGTGTCCCATGATATGCCTTTTAACCCTATATGCCACTCTGGCACTTAGAGGGTTAAAATGCATTTTATGGGGAAGAGTGGCATATAGTGAGGTTTAAGGCATTTCAGGAGGCAGAGTGGCGTATAGAGGGTTAAAAAGGCATTTCTTATGCCACCCCATTTAACACTCCCCCCCCCGTCCCACTTACCGGTACTTCTGAGTCTCCTGTCATGTAGCCGGGGCAGCGTGTAGACTCGCGCCGCAGCCGGAAGGAGGCGTGGCTAGCAGCGGGGGTTGTCTGCGTGCATCGTGCAGACATTCCCCGGCTGTCAGAGATCAGAGTTCCCCGCGCCGGCGCGGGGAACTCTGATCTTTGACAGCCGGGGAAGGTCTGCGTGATGCACGCAGACAACCCCTGCTGCTAGCCACACCTCCTTCCGGCTGCAGCGGAAGTTGTCTACGCGAATCGCGTAGACATCTACACGCTGCACCAGCTGCACACCGGGGACTCTGAAGTGCCGGTAAGTGGGGCAGGGGGGTTGAGACAGGAGGATCCAGATCCCCTGCAGCTGCGGGGGATCTGGATCTTAGTCGTCTCATAGTCAGACTTTGAGGTCTGATTATAAGATGACCCCGATTATAAGACGAGGGGTATTTTTCAAAGCATTTGCTCTGAAAAAAACCTTGTCTTATAATCGAGCAAATACGGTACCGTATTTGCTCGATTATAAGACGACCCTGATTATAAGACGACCCCCCAAAATCTGAATATTAACTTAGGAAAAAAAGAAAAAGCCTGAATATAAGACGACCCTAAAGGAAAAAAGTTTTACCAGTAAATGTTAATTCATGTAAACTATTTTTTTTAATAAAAGCTATGATTGAGAAAAATATTTTTTTTTTGTTTTTATTTCTTGTATTTTCCAACCTGTCCCCCAGTTACGCACATCTGCCCCCAGGCTTGCCGCACCAATATGGCACTGTGGCCCATGATATGCCTTTTAACCCTCTATATGCCACTGTGCCCCATGGTATGCCTTTTGACCCCCTATGTGCCACTCTGCCTCCAGAAATGCCTTATACCCCTATATCCCATTCTGGCATTTAGGGGGTTAAAATGCATATTATGGGGCAGAGTGGCATATAGGGAGGTATAAGGCATTCCAGGAGGCAGAGTGGCATTAAGGGAGTTAAAAGGCATTGTATAGAGCACTCTGCCTCCAGAAATGCCTTATACCCCTATATGCCACTCTGGCATTTAGGGGGTTAAAAGGCATATTATGGGGCAGAGTGGCATATAGGGAGGTATAAGGCATTTCAGGAGGCAGAGTGCTCTATTAACGCCACTCTGCCTCCTGAAATGCCTTATACCTCCCTATATGCCACTCTGCCCCATAATATGCCTTTTAACCCCCTAAGTGCCAGAGTGGCATATAGGGGTGTAAGGCATTACACACACACACACACACACACACACTTACTTACCGGTGCTTCCAATTTCCTGCTGCATTGCCGGGGCAGCGGGTTGACGTCTCATTCCGCGGCAGCCGGAAGGAGGTGGAGTTGGCAGCGGGGGTTTGTATGCGTCAGTCGCAAATACCTTCCCCGGCTGTCAGAGATCAGGAACTCTGGAACTCTAATCTCTGACAGTCGGGGAAGGTATTTGCGACGGACGCATACAAACCCCCGCTGCCAACTTCACCTCCGGAAGCACCGGTAAGTGTGTGTGTGGGGGGGGGGCGACGACAGGAGGATCCAGGTCCCCTGCAGCGGTGCGGGGGATCTGGATCTTAGTCTCCTAATCAGACCTCTATTTGAGGTCTGATTAGAAGACGACCCCGATTATAAGACGAGGGGTATTTTTCAGAGCATTTGCTCTGAAAAAAACCTCGTCTTATAATCGAGCAAATACGGTATATACTGAGAATTACTAGTCATAGTACATACTCACAATACAGTTAAACCAACAATAAAAATATTTAACCACCTACATACTCAATATTCACCACTGGATACTATACTGACAGAGGGACACAAAGCTAGATTTATAAGTGTACCACGGGGTGAAAACAGCAAAAATGTGTCAAACTGCAATGAAGAGTACCACCAGAAAGCACTCCAGTAGCATGGTCCATTTTGCTGCCAATGCCGTAAATATGCGCAGTACACAGAAGAAAGAAGTGTTGGGTTGGCTGATAGAAAAGAAACTGGGAAGATGTGAAAAACTAACGCCTACATACTGCTAAGATTAAGTCAATGACTTACTGTATTGCGTGAGCTAAAATAAAAACTGCAGAATATTTTAAGATTACACAGAGGAAAATTACAGAGTACACGCAAAGAAAAAAAAGTAGTTTATTATTTTAACCCAAAATGGCCTTGTCTGGCTAGCTTTTGAATACATTGCAGGGTAATTTAATATGTTTATCTAGATCTGTTGCATAGTCAAGGTTATGTCAAGAATGTGGTTTACAGGCAGGGCGATTATTAAGGATTGCACCATTTATTAAGCATTAATCGAATGGATTGTCCCTCGGATATCAGGGATGAATCCAGTGGGTCATTTTCAAAGCAGATTATATTATACCTTACCTTGGAGGCACTGGAAGCTTGGGACACAAGGATTGCGCTCTCTCATCTGACGTGTACTGAGAGGGGCTAAGTGCATAATCACACAACGCTGACCCTGCAGAGAAACATTATCGTCATTAAATCACAGACATCTTTTACAAGAACATCAAGATTTCAAAACGAAAAAAAAAGGAAATGTTTTAATCGGTTATAATAAAGAAGAAGCTACAAAACCATCATCATACTGCATCATGTAAATCAATAAAAGCAACCAAATTAATCAAATGTTTTTTAATCTAAAATTAAACCTCCAAGATTGGTTACTAGCAATTATTACTTAACACTTATTAACCGGGATAACTTTGTCACGTGTCATCTCATTTTTCCAAAGTTCACTTGAGGATGGATATTCAATTACCTTTAACAGATGTATCCCGGACAACTAAATTCAGCTAATTAACAGAAAAGGTAACTTAATATTGCTATGTCTGATTCCCACTGTAGTATTTTTTCCCATTCATAGTGATATAACAAAGTTCTTCAAGGTAAGCAACAGAATGTGTTTCCAGAATGTGTAGCCCTACACCCTTTTCAAATAAAGAAAAAACAAAAAATGGGTACAAATTACGGTTTTATCAAAATCCTATTGCAGAAATGTCTGCACGGTGTGCTTTAATAATGCATATATGCTAGTTGGTAATAATCAGGTATGAAATCAAAAGTATTCAAAACTGTGAATGGTATAAAAATAACAAAAATGATCATAAATATGTTAATTAGTGTTACATCTACATACCCATCACTTTGCATATTCTGCACACCATGGAAAACTAAATGGAGCTTAATTAGAAAGAACATATTGCCCTCCCATACACCCTTCTGTAACGTAATGTACGTTTCCAATGCATATTTGTTAAGGCCGTGAAATCCTAGGTACAATGCTGAATTTGGAACATTTCGGGAAAACCTTAACTACAGTTCATTCTGTTTTGTACTTGAGTATAATAAGCACACGTCTCTAAGTGTCTGAAGTATAAATAAGGAAGAATTTACAAGATCGAGAACCACAAATAAATGATAGCATTGGTTTATAGCAAACGATCTATAACCGATAGCATAGACGAGAAAAAAATAAATAAAATGAAAGCGGATTATCCATAGCTTGCAATAACAGCTTTCAAGTGACTTCAGCCGTAGCCCGATAAGAAAGCAATATGGCTCCAGGTAATCATTTTTTTCTTATTTTATTCGTGTGTGCATATTACTAGACACATTTAAGACGGCTGTGCATGCCTCAAAAATAGATCTAGATGGTCTCAAAAGCACGCAATCTCTTACACTTCAGTCAGCCAATAAATAGGTATCGACTGCACCAAATTTGCTCCCATTCAAAGATAAAATGGCTTTAACTTTTGTTTATGACCTCCATAAAGAGCATAATAAAACACATCCTTTGTAGGTATAATTTCAGTTTATACACGAAGACAATCTTATTATGGGTTGTCCGTGCAGAGGAAGAACCGCAACGGGTTTTATGCCCCCGCGCCATGGAGATTAATATATAAATGCATTTAATACTGCTGTAAATATACATTAGGACTTGGAGAAACGAAGGCGAAATACCCTCAAGGGGAAGGCTGACCTCACAATCAACTTGTTCCTGCAGGTACATAATAGACATTTTTGTCAATGGTACTAGTTTTTCTTCCCCCCCCCAACAGAGAAAAAAGTAAAGAATGAAACATTTTGATTTTTATTATTGATGTTGTAACTTATTTTACATCGCAACTATACGAAGATATGGCAGCAAAACAAGAGCTTGCTTTATTCATGCGCCTAAACGAAAAATATGGTTGTGACGTTTGAGACAAGAACATCAGCACTTAAATGCTTAAGCACCGGGTTTACAGAAAACATAAAATTGTAATATGTACAACGGAGTTTCTACCCGCCTGCAACAGCAGCTTCACAGCAGAAGCCATCACAACTGGATACAAATGCATTCTGTGCTATTATTAAATATTTTAAAAGATCCTGAAGGCTGAATGGTTTTAATGACAAAGCAAAAAAATAAACCTTGGTAGAGCACTGTGAACGATTGCTAATGATCATGGTCACGTATAAGATATAAATGGTTTACAACGATCATGGCCATTTATAACATTTAAATGGTTTACAACGATCATGGCCATTTATAAGATTTAAAGGGTATACAACGATCATGGTCATTTATAAGATGTAAAGGGTATACAATTAATACCAGTCTGGGTTTACTTGTTGCCAAAAGTATTTGTACAAAGGCTTATGTTATTTTATTTTTTCATCTTAAGCTGTAATTACAAAAAAACACAAGTGTTTAAATGCCTGAAACAGTAGACGTATAGATCAAGTAGCTCATCATGCCCAAGTATTATTATATGACAGGTGCTACTTTATCATATTAGCTTGAGACGCCATATATTCTGTAGGAATAATGCTCGAGCCATTTTACAGATCAAGGCACAAGGTCTTTGACGCAATGTTCTCACCGTTGGTCTCTGCAAATTTCTTTACATCGCTCAGGGTTTTGAGCTCTTCACGCGGGCACTCGGAGACACACAGAGCTATAGACTTGATCTTTCGGTTTACCAAATCCAGTTTGCAGGGATCCAAGAAAAACACATACCTAGAAGTGAAAAGAAGCAGAGATGAAGGCATTGACGGGGATGGAATTTGGTCAAGGATGATATGCCACCACACATACAATGTGTACCAGAAGATGCTGTGTTTTTTCCAGGCTAGGTGTATTCACAAAAGAGAGTATTAACAGGAGCGTTTGAGGAAGAATTGTATTACAGTTCCTTAACTTGACCATACACGTTGAACGTCCAACCACGATGAGCTTCTCCTGGACAGCTTGGCCGGCCCTGTGGTCGAATCTGTGAGATTTTTTCAACGTCCCCTCTCCCATTGAATTATGCATTGTATGGGACCAGCTCATCCCTTCACACTGGAGAAACCTACTAGTGTTGGCCCTTCACAACGAATAGTGAAGTGAAAGAGTTAAACCCCCCACTAAGTTCCAAGAGACTGGAGACCATTGGTGTAAGAGTAGAACTAGTTTGTACATTATAAATGACCATTAAATACTGTGAAAATAGATGTACACTGAAGCCTGAAAAAGAAGCAGATGCCATCTATAATTTTACAAACCTCTCTCTTAAGTAAAAGAAGCGTTTTGTTTAAATAATGCATTCTGTGTTTTTGAGACTCCAGAAAGGGCCTCAAACCACATTAGCTGTTCAGACTCTTATAAATCAAGGTGTAAAATAACAGGCTGCCTCAGCTATTATCTGCTAGGAAAAAAACGGTTCAAGGAACCGCAGAAATTTCTATTTCATAGAAGACAATTGTTTATATCCAAATCATATGTGCTTTTTCCCAACCTTGCCTTCTTATCATACTTACTTGCGATTTGTGTGGTCCATGCCGCTGTTTAAAACCCCTTCCACCTTGGCATTCTTCTGCCCGCATATGTTTCCATAGTTGTCATAGCCATACACTAGCCTCGAGGCCGCTCCAGTTGCGATTGAGAACCCACATATAAACCCCTAAAAAAACAACCAAAGAAAACCACAATCACCATATGCCATTAGTACGCCTGCTCCAGGAGACTACAGGAAAAAAAACAAAAAAAAAAAAAATTAATGTTCTGATGGTGTTTTGGAGGAACAGGAGGACAGTTTTGTACAAAGCACAACTCTCTTCCTTTCAGAGCAATAAAAATAAATGGGTCCGTTTTTATGAACTCATTTGACTGAAATGTGTTGCACATCATTTTTATGACTATGCTTTATGGTTTTACAATTGAAAACTGATTTTGCATGCATATGAAAATGAACTCCGTGTTATGGCACCTGAATGGCTAATAACTTTTTGCATTTATTTATTTATTTTTAAACACCAAAGTTTACTACCTCAAAAGAAGCTTGTGGCTAAAGAACTACAGATCCTTGCATACACAGATGGCAGATTGTCATTGATTAAAAGGCGGCAACTTCAGGACAGGAAATTGTTTACATTATGCTACTTGAGACATACTGAGGCACAAAGCCCAACTTCCCTGACAAACATAATGCCTCCAAAAAAGCACTTTTTTTTAATAAAGGAATTTAGTTGTGCTAAATTTGTGGCCGATTCTTAAGCCTCCCCCAGTATCAATACAAGACCTTTGCTATTCCACCTTTTCCATCTGATCCTTGTTGAAAGATATTATAAGTAAATAAACGGGTGGACTGAATGAAAGAGATGTTTTGCTTTTAATAGCGCACTAACCCCCCCAAAAAAATACTTAGTTTTATAAAGGGGTATCAACTTCTGTTTCTCAAAAAACCTTTGTAGGAATAAGGAATGTCATAATAGAAAAACAACAACATTTTTGTTAACATTCATTAACCCCTTAACGTCCATTGCCGGGTCAGGCACATCATGCAAAACGGTCACTTAACGACCTATGACGTGACACGTCATGAGACTTAAACAAGCTTAGAACGATCACTTTCTAAGCTTAAACGGTGTTGCTGTAATGCCTCGATGTCGAGGCATTCAGCAACACCGAGATCGGCATCATGGGCCATGTCTGGCCCCTCCCCGGGGCGGCAACATCCGCCATACATTGTATGGCGGCGGACGCCCATTTTAAAAGCGTTTAGGAGGCGATCAATGATCACCTCCTAAACCTCAATGGTGTCGCTGGAATGCCTCGATCAGGAGGCATTCAGGGACACCAAACACTTACCCCAGGACGGGCTGTGACCGCTCCGGAGAGCGGTCACAGCCGCCACTGCCAGTGATCTTCGCCATCTGCAAGATGGCGGCCGCTCAGTAAAAAAAATAATAAAGTTGAAAAAGTTCACTAGATGGTCTCCAGACCCTCTAGAGAACTCTGGCTCCACTTGCAGGTTGAATACAGGAACTGCATTCAACCATACAAGTCAATGGAGCCCAGCTTTCTAATCACTATGTGATTAATAAAATATTTTTAAAAAATTAAAAAAAAAAATTAAAAAAAGGAAAAAAATAAAAAGCTTCAAAAAAACATGGCAACATTTAGAAAGTATTATGCATCAGAGGAACTATCCAGTTCCAGCAAAATGTAAAAAAAAAAAGTCCAAAAAGAATAAAATAGCAATAAAGTGCTAAAATTAGCGCTGTATATTCCCAAAAATCCTGACATGAAAAAATTTAAATAAAATCATTTCAAATACCCAAGGAGTGTCTAATTTAAAAAAATGAATGGTTTAATGGGGTAAATTGGAGTGGCCGGGCTCAAAGATAGGGCATAGGCACAGACTGACCAAAATGGGGAAAAAAAAGTGCACTTACAAAATGTGGCATTTTAACCCCAAACCCATACATGTGGGGTATGACTGTACTCGGGAGATGTTCCTGAACACATATTAGGGTGTTGTTTGATAGTGATGTATACCTGGAGCTATAAATGTGTACCCAAAGTACAATTTGTGTGAAAAAAATACCAAAATAAATACTACCACAAAGTTTGGCAAAGGCTGGTGGCAGAATCTGATGCATGGAAAGGGTTAAATACTACCATTTTTTAAGAAACCTTGGGGTGTCTAGTTTTCAAAAATATATGGTTTGATGGGGTAAATTGGAGTGGCCGGGCTCAAAGATAGGGCATGGGCACAGACTGACCAAAATAGGGAAAAAAAGTGCACTTCCCTAATGTGGCCTTTTAACCCCAAACAGCAGTCAAACCCATGCATGGGTGGTATCACTGTACTCGAGAGATGTTGTTGAACACATATTAGGGTGTTGTTTGATAGTGACGTATACCTGGAGCTATAAATTTATACCCAAAGTACAATTTGTGTAAAAAAAAATACCAAAAAAATACTACCACAAAGTGTGGCAAAGGCTGGTAGAATCCCATGCATGGAATGGGTTAAAATACTAGCATTTGAAATACCTTGGGGTGTCTTGTTTTCAAAAATATATGGTATGATGGGGTAAATTGAATTAGCCGGCTTCAAAGATGGTCCTATTAGGACATGGGGGCAGAATGACCAGATGTAAAAGTTCCAAGTAAAAAAATGTGCACTTCCTAAATGTGGCGTTTTACCTCCCAAACAACCCGACAAACCCATGCATGGGGGGTATGACTGTACTCGGGATATGTTGCTGAACACATATTGGGGTGTTGTTTGAAAGCGATGTATACCATGAGCTGTAAATCCATACCTGAAGAGCAATTTTAGCGATAAAAAACACAAAATAAATTACTACCACAAAGTTTGACAAAGACTGGTGGTAGAATTAGTGCATGGAAAGAGTTAAAATTCTAGCATTTGAAATACATTGGGGCGTCTAGTTTTCAAAAATATATGATTTGATGGGGTAAATTGCATTGGCCGGCTTCAAAGATACCCGAAATGGCACATGGGGGAAGAATTACCAGATTTGGAAAAAATGGTTTTGAAATAGCAAAACGCTACCTGTACTTATTGCCCCATAACGTGCAGAAAAAAGCAAAAAAAACATAAAAACATTGGGTATTTCTAAACTCAGGACAAATAGTAGAATCTATTTAGCAGGTTTTTTCATTAGCTTTTTTGGATGAGTAGAAGATTTTTGTAAAAGTCAGAAAATGTTTTTTTTTTTTTTTTTACATTTTTCATCATTTTATAATTTTTTTATGGAAAATTAGATAATATGATTAAAACAATGGTATCTGAAGAAAGTCCTTCTTGTCCTGAAAAAAACCAACATATAATTTGTGTGGGTTCACTTAATGAGTGAGGAGAAAATTACATCTAAACACGAACACCGCAAAAGTGTTAAGACAGCCTTGGTCCCAATGGTACAAAAGGTAAAAGACCTTAAGTCCTTAAAGGGTTAAATTATGAGGGACTGAGGGACTAGGTTTAGTGGCCATTTACTCTGGAAGCTCTGGATATACACACACACACACAGTATATATACACCTACACACACACAGTATTATACAGTATCTCACAAAAGTTAGTACACCCCTCACATTTTTGTAAATATGTTATTATATCTTTTCATGTGACAACACTGAAGAAATGACACTCTGCTACAATGTAAAGTAGTGAGCGTACAGCCTGTATAACAGTGTAAAGTGTAAAGTACACCCCCAAGTGGAAATGTCCAAATTGGGCCCAATGAGCCATTTCTCCTCCCCGGTGTCATGTGACTTGTTAGTGTTACAAGGTCTCGGGTGTGAATGGGGAGCAGGTGTGTTACATTTGGTGGGGACAGCAAATTTACACTGTTATACAGGCTGTACACTCACTGCTTTACATTGTAGCAGAGTGTCATTTCTTCAGTGTTGCCACATGAAAAGATATAATAAAATAAATGTGAGGGGTGTCCTCACTTTTGTGTGATACTGTATATACATATACACACACACACACACAATGTATATATATATATATATATATATATATATATATATATATATACACATATACACACACACACATACACAATGCTGCATTATACAGCATGAGTTGTAACACTACCTTTGAAAGCAGATTTTGTGTTTCTGTAGCTCCAGTTTCCATCTTAATAAGTAAATGTGTACCCCGAGATACTTTTAAATGAAACAACGTAACACACAAGAAGTACTGTATAGTACTCTTGAAATTATTTCTCCTGCTGTCCTTGTGAAGGATCCACACTGAGAATGGGTTTTGACATTTTACGAGTGTTTCTTCTTTTGAAGTCTAACAGATAAATTCCCTGGGTGGCATTCATTATTCTGCTGGCACTGCAGAAAAAAAATGTGTTGCGTGGCATATAATGAATTTGCACATTTAAAAGCTACCGTTATAGAACTGGTTCAAAATTTAATGGAGTAAAATTACATATTCTAGTTACTATTTGGTTCTCAAAGTACAGGTCTCAAGGGTACAAAGCTGTCAAGGTCAATCTAGAAATAATGAGTGGGGGATCTTCTAAAAAATCTGCAAATGTTCAGCAAAATTATTATAGATGTATATGTGTTAAAATGTATAGATTTACTAAGGTTTTACATCAACACGAGAAGGCTGAGCCAAGCTGGAAAGCTCCTGCCTTGAGTGGAAGCTCAACTGTATGAGAAGGTAAAAGAATTAGAACCCTTTTTATTTTTTCACTTTTACCTGGGGCCTTTATGAATAACTTCTGAATAAAAAATACCCTGTAAAGTGGTAAAAGGAGAAAAATGCCATGATCAGAATCATTGAGGTTGAAATGCTTAGGCCAGTATAAATAAACAAATTTTTTTTTTAAAAAAAACAAACAGTATTTCTGTACAAAATAAAAAAAAGATGCCTTTCAGCACAAAGGAGGGTCCATGTCTGCATACATATAAGCAATTTTAATATTTACATGTGCAAACAAACATATTAATAAAATATATTACCAGCTGCTACATCTACCAAAACAGAAACTTGCAGCAAAATCCCTCATCATCCTGCCTTACTAACCTTTTAAGCCAAATGAAAATAGCAAGGAGGGCGCTTTGGCGAGCTGAGAACTTATCAGGGAAAAACAGGCTGGCAGATATAAAGCAACATCGATAATTGATCTTGTCTTCAATTGAAGCCTGGCTGTGCTTACGCAGGGTTGTGTTACAAAGCTCCCTCTAATTCCCAGCAACAGAGAGAGAGAGAGATGAAGTTGCATAGAACTGGTGTTTCACATTACATTTATTACAACGCCATGAAAAAGTTAAAGGAAAATAGAGCTGGACACATGCAAGAGAAAGAAAATATTAGGACCTTGCTAGAACTTTTTGGACATATATCTATTCATACATATCAACAGAAAAATAGCACAAAAATGATGTCCCAAGAATAACAATTTACGAGCCATAACTAACTAGCTTCTGGTATCTTTCCAGCCACGCCAACAGACCAATGGGAGAAATCATTGGAAGCCAACTCAAGACAGCATATACTAGGTGATGCACGGTCCCTACTGCTGTTCTGCATAGGCTTGAACCCCCTCAGCCAGCTAATCACAACGACTGGATACCGGTACAAGTTCAAGAGTGGAAGCCACCTCCTCTATATGGATTACACTGTATGCCAGGAGCGAACAGGATATTGACTAGCTGATCTACTGGACAAGGATTAACAGAGAAGACACTGGGATGTCATTGGAGAAGTGCAGCCAGATTATAGTAAAAAGAGGTACTCAATATATAGTAAAAAAAAGATACTCAAGACCGATGGTGTGAAATTTCAGCAGCGTACACAACAGACATACCAGACCAGGTAGGAAGGCTGCAACATCCAAATACCACCAAAAGATAAGGCAGATCCTTAAGAGCCAACTCAATGAGAAGAACAAGATCCATGCCATCAACACATATGACCTACCAGTCATCAGGTACCCTGCAGTCATAGTGTGCTGGCCAAAGCAGGACATGGAGGCTGCCAATGTGAGGAACAGCGTTCACTGAAGAGCACAACTAAGTAGCTGGCATTGGGTACGAGAACGTCTGCGCAGAATATAAACTAAATCCTCCCAGGTCCAAATAGGATATTCCACAGAAGGTTGTGGAGAATAACAAGGCTAAGATCCTGCAGGACTTCCAGATCCTGATGGACAATCAGGTACTGGCAAATGAACTCAACATTGCGGTAGTACAAAAGGACCAGAAGACGTTGGCGGTGACCGATGTAGCAGTGCAAAGTGACAGTAATGCCAGGAAGAAGTATGAAAAGCTGGAGACGTACCAGGGCCTGAAAGAAGTACTAGAGAAGATGTGGAGAGTGGAGACCAAAGTGGTCCCAGTGGTCATAGGAGCACTCAGGGCAGTGACTCCTAAGCTGGAAGAGTGCTGCCAACAGATCCCAGCAATAACACCAGAAGGGGATGGATGGATATATACACACACACACATATATATATACACACACAAACATACCAAAGAAAGAAAGATAATGTCTTCAGCATAAACATTTGCTGTATTGGTAATGATTATTCTTCTGATATGTGCATTTGCATCACCTGTCTAAGGCTTTACTTCATAAGCTCTCAAGCAGTAGACAGCAGCTTAAGTGGCAGCTTCAGGGTTTAAGTACGCGAGTCCTCCAGTATTTATTCACTGCCTGCTAGCGGCTTCAACATATCTTGTGATCAGGTAGATTTGTGGGAATTTACAGTGTGGGCCATAGAAAGCATAGGGGAAAAAGGTCTAGCAGGATTTGTGTAAGTAGGGAGGTTTTTCCCTGATGTGAGAAGTCCTGATGTAAAAAGGGAATATAACAGTTTACTATTCAATACGCTTTTAGGGTTTAGGATAATGCCATATACTTTAATCACATTCATTGGTGAAGCAGCTGACGCTGAGATCAAAACTAGGAGAGTTGAGCTGCGTCAATGCATTGAAATAGTTTCTTCTAAAATACGACAGCACACACATATGATTTCATTTATCATCAGCTCTCATTATGTCAGCATTTCTTTGTTACTCTATGAACATTTGCCTCCATACGCTTGCACATTATAGCCTTTGGACAACTACTATTGCATAGTGGCCTTGGTTTGGTCAAGACAGTCTTGACAGCAGGACTTGCATCCCCTTGGTGGATCCTCCCAATCAATATTTCTACAGCCTGGAATCCTAAACATTACCTGTGGGCTTAGAGGGAGCATTGCATGACACAACAGCACAAGTACCTGGGGGTTCCTGGCATTTAAACCCTAACAGAGAAGGACAGGACATTGGAAAGTATGCTTTGTACCATACTTTCAGGAACCTGTATCATTATTAGTTAACACTCCTTAGTCCACACGTTCTACTTACAGAGCATTTCTATTTGGTTTTTATTGAAACACACACACAAGCGCATTTTATATTATATTATATTATATTATATTATATATATATATATATATATATATACACATATATATACACACATATATATACACACACACACACACACACACACAGAAACACACATGCACCTTTAGAAAACTAATGACACTTCGATGAGAAAAGAGTATTGCCTCATTGTTCAGAGTGTACAGAATCTGGGATGCAGCCCTCCAAATTAGTTTTTTTTGTTGTTGTCAAAACATGTTAACACGCCAACTTGTACATAAAAAGAATAACACCGAGACAGCTAATTACTTGTCTTCTGAGCCGAAAACAGAAACAAAATCTGAAAGCTCTACATGCTGCCCAGCAGTATTTGGCATGCTAATTATAATTTCAAGATCACCAAAAAAAAAACAAAACAGAAATTACAAAGCTTTGTTGGTTTATATTGCTTTGTTTTCAGGCAACAACAAGAGAAGAGGACAGGTAACTGATGCACAGATATCATTAAATCAGAGCAAGGATATGTGATCCGGAGAACTTGCACATGTACCCTGAGGCTTGGGGTAAATTCCTGATGTTTCAAGGTTGCCCTGTTTTAGAATCTCACTGCACTTTCAGACAGCACTAGTGGGATGGAGTGATCTCAAGTCTCAGGGTAGAGTCGACTTCTAATAAAGGGTCCACATTTCAGAAGGGCAATAATGTACAGTATTCAAGACTGTGTATTAACCGGGTGAAACAACTAGTGGAGGGAACAGTGATCAACATGGGTCAGTGGTGGTGAAATACATTTGCAAGCATTCAATGGTACATATTTCCATGCAAATGAAGTATGTATGGGAAAAGAACACACATCAGAAATCATCTCACAGAGAAAGCTAGGGTTCCGTCTCATTTACAAAAAGAAACCTTTACTCACCATCCCAACACAGAAAAGAATGAACAGCAGCAACCAGGGGATATCAGTGCAGCTGTGTTCTTCCAGTGGCCTCCAGTCTCTCTTAGAGCTCTAGAAATTGATATACACAGCAAGTGAGACAATGGATACTGAATAATACTTCTGCATATTAACCTACATCTCTGCCAGGTGAGGCTCCCTGTGGCAGACACAGCATATTGTTCTGTCTGCTTAAATACTAAACATGCTTAAAATTACTTAAATAATATTCAACTCTCTAAATTCATATATAGATCTGGGGAGTGTCAGTACACGTTGGAAAGTAATGATATTTTACAAAAATATCTGAGACTGGTCAACAGATCTGGAACATTCAAAGACCCCCGTCAAGATTGAAACGCATCTTAAAAACCCTGTTATAATGAACAGTGAAATGTATTAACACTTGCAATTTTCAATTGTATTCTCATAAATCATACAATCACACACAATCATACGTTAAATGTGTCTTTAAAGAAAATAAAATGATAGAGCAGTCCTGCAAAAGACCGTCTGTCGCAATAATTAGGGAGTATAAAATATAATATGTAAAATATGATTCTAAGTTTTATAATCAAATGTTTTTCACTCGTTATGGTTCATGGTTCGCGTCTGTTAAAAAAGGTATTCACTACTAAGAGTTAATTATTGAAAGTTACTTTAAATATAAATTCAGTTGGTATGGCTTAAAACCCCGCCCACAGTGACATCTATCACAGCTAGCCTAGTGCTACATCATCAGCTTTGTGATGTCATCAGAAGCTAGTGTGTTTACCAGCTGACATAGGTAGACCAGTGATTTGCTCTGAGGAGCAGGCGATTGTGAAGATGTGGAATACAGAGTTTGACACCCCGCTGTTCCCTCTCTTTGCGTTTGTATGCGTTTGCATTACCATTATATATTGCATTATATCCATCTTTCCACCAGAAAAAGAAGATGAAGCTCATGGTGACATCTTTTCTCTGGCTATCATGAATTATGTTTCCAATATTCATAATTCATTGCAGCAAATGGAAAATGACCACAGGGCTGCCCTGTCCCATTTGCAAAAAAGAATATCGGCTCTGGAACACAGAATGATATCTGGAGGTGACACTAATGAACACCAGTGTCCAAAATCAGGAAAGGATTCCAGAAGCGCACCTACCAAACATGTTTTTCCTCAGGAAGATGAGATCAAGAAACTCAAGGCAGTGATTTTGGATCAGAACAAGGAGAAGGAGGTATTAGAACATTCCCTGGAGGAGATGAGAGAAAGACTGTTCCATCTGGAGGAAAACATGGATTCTAAAGATAACATCATACAAACCCTGACAGACAAACTTCACCGGACGGAAGAAGCTTCTTCAGGGTTGCGTAAGATGGTGAGCAGTCTTAATTTTGAGCTCTCCAACACTGCAAAGGATGTAGACTTTTTGGGTGAAGCGAACACTCAACTAAATGGCCAGTTACTTCGCTGCAGACAGGAGATTCAGGATCTCACTGTCAAGCTGGAAGATTATGACGATGCCTTTAAAACCATGGAGGTTGAACGTGAAACATTAATTGTTTGTGATGGACAAGTCATGGGGGGAGCTACTCCAAAAATGGAAACTCCTAAAATTAAAGCCATTGTGACCGAAATAAGACACACAAAGTGAAAGACCAATGTAGTGCACAGTGAACCTCTGACTGATGAAGTGGTTGATCTCGGGCATCAGTTTATCATATAGAAAGACCTCACCCACAACAAGACATTGCAGTCTCAACACCTAATCTGCAAACATCAGCTTTTTGATGGACTGTCTTTATATCATTATAAATAAAGCTTAGAAATAGAGCATTTTGTATTTGTAGTTATTTATATTTTACAATAAGTCAAGTAAGAGATTTTATTAACCTCTTAAGGACCAGGCTGCTTTTATTTTTGTACCCTTTGGGATCAAGGCTGTTTACACTTTTGCTGCGCTCGTGTTTAGCTGTTATTTTCTCCTCTATCATTTAGTGTACCCACACAAGTTTTATATTGTTGTTTTCAGGACAAGAAGGGCTTTCTTCAGATACCATTTGGAGATAACAGATATACATTTTTGATCATTTCATCTAAATTTCCTATTAAAAAAAAACCAATAAAATGATGAAAAATCTTTTCCTCACTTATATTTGAAAAATCTTTTACTCATCTAAACAAATGAATTCAAAAAATAAATAGAGTTTACTGTTTGTCCTGAGTTTAGAATTTTTTTTGCAAGTTATTGGGCATAAGTACAAGTAGCATTTTGCTATTTCAAAACCATTTTTTGTCATTTGGTCATTCTGTCCCCCCTGTGCGATTTGGAATATCTTTGAAGCTGGGCAATAAGATTTAGCCCATCAAACTATACGTTTTGGAAAACTAGACACCCCAAGGCATTTGAAATGCTAAATGCTGGTATTTTAACCCTTTCCATGCATTAATTCTAGCAGTAGTAATTTGTTCAGGTGTGAATTTACAGCTCCTGGTATATGTCACTGTCAAACAAACACCCCAATGAGATGCAGCTACGGCTACTTGCTGAGTGAGCCACCATATGCCTGGATCCCCTCATAGATAGTGGATTATTTTGATACGCTAAGTGACCACTAGCAGTCAGGAAAACCATTTCTTCCAGGGTCATATCCAACATTCGCGTAGACAACTTCCGCTGCAGCCGGGAGGAGGTGCGGTTAGCAGCGGGGGTTGTCTGCGTCAATCGCGCAGACCTTCTCCGGCTGTCAGAGATCACGGGGAATCGAGTAGAGCTCTACACGCTGCCCGGCCTACACACCGGGGAAATACCAGTAAGTTTGGGTGGGGGGAGGGGTTGACAGGAGGATCCAGGTCCCCTGCATTGCTATAGGGGATCTGGATCTTAGTCTCATAGTCAGACCTAGTTGAGGTCTGATTATAAGACGACCCCGATTATAAGACGAGGGATATTTTTCAGAGGAAAAAACCTTGTCTTATAATCGAGCAAATACGGTAATTTGTGAAGTCAGGCACTGCTCTTGGACGAGAAGGCTTGCAATCACTTATGTTCTTCCACACCACTTAGCCATGTCTTTGTGTACAGTCATAATAAAGCATGAAAGACCTTCCCAAAACTGATGGAAGAATACAAATGTCTAAAATGTGTTTAGTTTTTTTGTGTTGCAGCATTAGCATTCACTGGAATTAGGGAACAGCCCCAGAGCATTTTCCCTCCGCCACCAAACCTACAACAGACAGTATGGCTTCCGGTAGGTGTCATTCCCCTGCCATCTGCAAAACACTTCTAGATAGCAAAGCTTGATTCATCACTCCAGAGAACACGTTCCACTGCTCCAGAAACAAGTGGCCATGTGCTTTATATCACTTTAGCTGACTTTGCCATTGTACATAGAGATTTTTGGCTTGTGTGTAGCTGTTCAGCCATTTAGAATGATTTAAATGATGTTTAGGTTCAAGAGGACTGGCAGTAATCATGACTGGGTGTTTCTAGTGATATTGAACCCAATTATCGATTACATTTAAGTAACTAAGGGGCATTAGAAGAAAACAGGAAGGGGCAAATACTTTCTCAGAGTGCTACAGCAGGGCAGAAATTTCACAAACCGACTTGTGGCAAAACATGGCATCATGTGAGAGCATGCCACATTTCAAGTCACTGAGCTCTTCAGTACAATCCTTTCCACGACCAATGTTTGTCTATCAAGATGGCTGCCTATGTCCAATACAGCTGTTTTGATCATGTTTGGGTAGAAACAGCTATGATCCATGGGGGGAAACCTTAAAGCAAAGCAGCTAGCCACATATTCAATAGGCTTATGGGGAATTATAAAAGTGACAAAAGCCCCAGTCTTACAGTATGGCATATAATACAAATAACAGAAAAGAAGAGAGTGGTCTGCATTCATAGCTCTACCTATAAAAAAAAACGTCACTGGAAGCATTTCCAGACACATCACCTTTCACTGTCTTAGTTTTAATCCATAGACTTTCTCCCATTTACCCTTCAGTTAAAAACATTAGCAGCCACGTGTACTGCAAGATTTAAAAAACAAGGCAAAACAACTACATTAACTTTGAAAAGTCCAACCTTCCATGACCCTATAGGCACGAGACGTAAGGCAGTATCCATTACGTAATCCTATGGAGGAGCAGACAGAGAGCTTTATAGATTGCGAGTGAAAGTGTGAAAGAGGGAGAGTGAACCACAAAAACCCAAAATGACACATTTTAAGTTGAAAATCCTATGAATCTGGATACACAAGGCCATCCAACAATAACTAAAGAGGCAATAAACAGACTTATTACCCCATTCTCACGTACACTCTGAAAAATCAGTTAAACCAGGAATATAGATATGAAAGCACTTAAGCACTGCTACTATTGACTCTGCTAAATAGTGTTTATTAACCCCTAAAGGCACCCAATGTGCTACATCATTTTCTAAATTTAAAGTAGTTGACTATGGACTCAGGCTAACCGTTGCAAAAACAGGTTCGGAATTATTAAACTCCTATCATTTGAATTTTTAGACACGTGAGGATCTGAACTTTTTGGGTAGTTTTACTTAACTCTGCTTCTACTCAAGCTTGCTATATGACAGATATGAATGAAAATTGCACTTTTCATTAGCAACAAAAGTTGCAAACAAATGTTAGTAGTGAGTTAGGAGCTACATGGTTGAAGGAGGAACATGCATTGGTTTGGGTGAATGTTTTAGTTTAGTTTAGTTTATTTTTGAGCATATATATTCATTCATGTCTGAATAATGAAAAACGGTGTGTCTCTTTAGTTCTTTGGGATTTTATTTGAGTGTACACCGATTTGAAAATGTGGCTATATGGGATGACAAAGATACCTAGAAAGTGACTCATGAAATGAAGGTGGATGCCAGCTAATTCTCTTTTGATGCAGAAAGAGTAATGGCCATTCCATGGATGATGAGCTTGGGACCTATTTATTCATTTACTTGTTTTGACCTATAACCCTGTTTGTACTTTCTTATAGCCTCTCCAATGAGTCACCTTATGAACTGCCTAGTTGACAATAATTTTCATTCATATCTGTGGTATGCTAGAATTTGTTACTACTATTATATTTTTTCACCATCATGGTGCTCCAGTGGAACCCATGCATAGATTCATTAATGGGTAACTGTGAAAGCTCATTCAAGGGTCTCCAGGACACTGAGTGGCCTTTCACTGCTAGAACCTATATCCAAGATGAAAGAAACGCTAAGGCATCCAAAGCTCAGGAGGTCATTCTTTAAATACAGTTATACTAAGAGAATGCATCATAATATATATTTAAGAACACAGGAGGACCGCCACAAACATGCAGGCTCTGTTTGTCATGTATTTACAGCGCTAGTATCAGCTGCCAATGAAGGTAAATTGAATGGCAGTTACAGTCAATATTGAGCCTACTAATTTGCACGATGGGTCCAATTACAGTTCTTAAGCATAGGCTGCTGGGGAAAAAAGAGGTTGTTTGCTTTATTGTCCCTGACTAGATTAGCTCAACTGAGAAAAGAGCTTCAAGGCGGTCATTTTGACCTACGAAGCAAGACGTGATTGAAGCTCGCGAAGTTGTAAAAAAAATGTTAGTACTGCTTACATCTGAAGGTTAGAATGATTCAGCCCTGTATAATCCAATGTTATTTAATGTCATCATCTTCCTAAAAACACAGCGAACGATATGTGCGGAGAATGGCTTTAAGCATACCTAAGTAACTAATACATATTCATTGTTGGTTTTTCTTCCCATGGTGACAAGATATATAAATACTCTATAAACCCCAAACAGCAGCATTTCCATAGACTACATTCAAAAGTGTCATGTACAACACCAATCACTCCAAAAGTATTAAAGAAAAAAATCTCCAAAAAAAAAAAATCACCAAAGCATCATACTAAAGCATAAAAACGAGTATGCTGAATATTAAGTTGAGGCACAATAAAACTAACAAATTGCATACTAATTGTGTTTGTATATTTAACATCAAGTGAATGATACCCTAGAGCTCTAATAATTACTTAGCAAACAAGTAAAACCGCGGCTAAATGTCAATACTGTGTGGAAAAAAAAAAAAAAAAAGTCAGCAGTCGTAACATAAGTACAGATACTTTTGAGAATACATATATTTGCTCCTGTGTGTTATAAGATCAGTGTATGTACTCCTGGCCTACTTGTGCTTGATCCAAGGGGGGGGGGGTAATAATTAGTCTTCTGCATTCGGATTTGTACAAATTTTAATGAAATTTGCCAATTCGTCTCATTCACGTACTCTCTCAATATCTCCCTTCTCCATTGACCGCTTCTGTGTTCCCGTGTCTATCTGTTTGCTGTTTTTTTCTCTTGCATCTTCTAGTTTTTTTTGTTTTCGGCTGCTTCTCCCAGTGTCTTCTTTCTTCGTTCGTGTCCCTGTGAACCAGGCTTCTCGGTGCATATCCTCAAAGAGGACGGTGCCTCAGGGAACACCCTTTCCCAGATTGGATGAATGAGGAGAGGCTGTCCCGGTGACTCCCCTCTTTTGAGGAGATAGAGAGTTTTCAGTTATGAAAATCCTCACTAGGATACCTTAAGGACTAGCTGCATTCTTTAAGGACCGACTGGTTGATGCAGCATTGACTTTACTCATTGGTTCATAAATAGCTATATCTGGCTCAGAAACAAATGTTACTGGTGAAAAGTTCTGTATCCTTGTACTTCTCTGTGTCAATACTAAATTTTATTGCCGTAGTTGTAAAGGCTGCAAGTACAAAACTCCATTTTGGCAGAAGACAAGTGCATTATTTAAATTCACATATAACATCAGATTTGTAAAATCTATTGCGATATCCCTGGAAAATGGACCACGACCGAAAAATATGTCATTTGGGAAAGTGATTTATAACCAGCCAGTAGCCTAGGAAATAAAGCACTACCACTTAGCGCCAGCCCTTATATGAAATATTACAAGGTGTTCTGCAAATTTCAGAATGGTCCGGCCACCTCTCTCATAATGACTTTGTTGCGAGAGCGGCCATACATTTCCCTGTCTGACAGGCTACACAGCACCATAATTATGCAGCTCCTGTATTGAAAGGCCCTGGTGATTTATACATTTGGCTTCAAGCACATGGGAATTGTTTACCGCAACTGGAGCTTTTACGGCCTTGTTTTGATTAAGCAAAAACAGTGGCAGACGTCACCCATAAGTATCTCACTCACAAATAAAACTATTTCTCCCCTGTACACCAATTCTCGCAGGCTGGTTGTTTTATTTAGACGGAATGTACTGTATATAGACACTATATACTCCCATAACAAACTGCATGTGCCACCACTACACAATGAACCGATTAGGATAGCCTTTTATAGGTTTTTACATTTTTTTTAATGAAAAAAATAACTACTAAGTAATCAAAATAACCAAATAAGTAAAAATAATAGCCAAACTGGTTTCTTTATTAAGGGGTGAGCAAAAATTCCAGTTAAGTATTATAATGTTAGAAAGTGGTATTTATCTTCAGACTGTGACATGACATTTACCTCTCAACCAGTGTGTAGTGAAGAGATTGAGTTAAAATACATTTTATTTAATGTCATTAAAGAGTACTTAAATATGAATTCTTCTATAACAGGGGCATTCCCCTCCCCTTTAAGAGATGCTTGTCGTTTTATATTGTTTGTGTTATTTTGTATTGCAAAAGAACATCTGGGTGAATTAATTAAAACATTGATTGTGTGTAGGTTCTTATATCTTCTACTAGTAAATTGAGTAGGTATCTTAAACCGATTGTTATACTTGTCTACACTACACATTGTATCATTGTATAGATTTTAAGTAATGTTTTCAATAGTCCTTATTTTCATTGATGTTGGTCTGCAACACTCAAGCCCAAAGTCTAATGTGACATTTTAACTCAGTGGACCTCCGGTTCATGTCACTTTATAACCCACTTAGCCTCATGCCGACAGAGAACAACTGGTCGATGTTAAATTACTATAACCTTACCCGCAGGCCGATGACCGATTGCAACCCGCGGACCCTCTGACCAAACAGGGACTCCAACTCTGACCAGCTGACCCTCCAGCCAAGGTCATGTAAAAACCTGGTGATCCTCCACCTGACATAGAGCTGCTTCGTTTGTACAACACTTTATGATGGTCCACCAATCATGCAGACTTTAGTGTGCTCATCCTGGAGAGAAACCTTGGGACTTTTTATACGACATAATGACAAAAACAATACTATAAAAGACGCAAACATGCTTTAGTACAGTCCAGTGATTTTACAAGAGACTTTAAGGCAGGACAAAGAACTATATTACTTCTCAGCCTTCTCCTTAACACCAAACCACTGTAAAAATTAATGACCTGCCCCAAGGCATGCAGTCTTCCAATGCCAATCTGCTGAGTTATATCCACCAACAGTAGGACCTCATTTGTGAACACGTTCTTTTGGTGTTAGCAGCATTTTTTGTAGGTTTTTTCATAACAGTATTCATAACACATCAACAAGGTCTACAGTCAAATAATCTGTGCATCTATTGCCAAGGGGTAACATCACAAACTGTTATGATGCATTTGGATGAAAGCACAGCTGCCTACGAAATAAATAATCCAGTAGCGGATATTCGCTAGGAATTGAAGATATTGTAATTAACAATGCATCCAAAGCTTTAAACACAGAATAAGCAGATGCTGTATAAATAATGCATGTAAGAGACATTGCAGCAGAGCTAGCCCTCTAGTGACTACAGCTCTATGTGTGAATTCTCGTTTTTTTAATTAGTAGGGTACCAGGACACGAGGCAGGTTACAATCACAGAACTGTACCCCAATACCAAACTTACATACATTACGGTTATATACGTTCTATTTGGTTCCAATGAATGGCATTTATTTGAAAAGGTTATAGACTCGGCTTGTGGTTATATTGTGGCCAAAGACATTGTGACCCATTGATAGGTATTTTTGTACATTAGGCAAAAGAGGAAGAAGAAGAGGGGATTTGGGTCCCTATTTAGATGGGACACTTGGGAGGAATGTAATATATCATATGGTATAGCATTGGCTACTGTCATAGAATACACAAGGTGGGTGTTTTAATAGATTTACATTGTTACCTTTAATCCGTAAATGTCATTACAAGGGTTTGTTGAACTGGGTAATGTTGGAAATAAGAAAAGTGACAGGTCTGCTTTAAGCAAGACTTAACAGCAATCAAAGCCATATTACATTATTAGTCATCGCTACAGCAAGCACCGAGCATGTAATAATTCTGCAATCTAAATCTCCACTATTCACACTGCGGATACGGGCATTCTACTTTCCATTTCGAGCAATCACCGAGTCCTCGGATTTACACAAACTCAGTGACAACCGTGTAGGCAAAGACAGAATATAAATGAAATGACAGCGTTTTTACGGGGTCATTTGAGATGAGATTACAAAGAGCCCAATAGTGAATCAGCCACGGGTCTTTTGCCTATTATACAGAAGAGCTTTTCTCTTCTATTAGAAATTCAAGATCACTCTGTAAAAAAAATGCCCTCTATGGATTTACGCAGACTGACAGTATGGCGGAGACAGCAGAAGTAAAAAACGTAATAACAAATGGTAACGATTACTAGAATCCAGCGTAACGTTACCCGTTCCTGCTGAAATGTCAGTTTTGAAACATTGCAACGCCAGTTTTAACCTCACATAACACCGGCTGATTGTGGGTTTAGTAGCTGTAGGAGATGTTTTTGACACCATAAGACCAAGATAAATTATTGACTTTTCCTTTTTGGGTCTATTCACTAAAGGGGGGTTGGCAGAAACTCCAGGAAGCTTCTGCTGGATGATGTGTTTGGCCAGCCCTATATAATGGATAGTTAAACCAGTGACAATACCCTTATCCTATGAACCATGCACTATACAGGTGTACTCCATAACGAACAGTGAAGTAAGGGAGCTGAAGCCCAGACTCGCCACCAAACTTTCTATTCACCAAATAAATCCCTAAGTCTTTGGTCAAACGCCTCTCTTTTTACATTCATGGAAAGGGCTTGGCTTATCTGCATGGAGTTTCTGACTTTATAACTATGCTGATCATGGGGACTGCAGGGAAAAAGACTTTAACTTAGTACATGAAATAAAGCAGTTGGTGAGCTAGGGATTCTAATGAGCCACAGGGGGATCTTTTATGTAATCGCGTTACATGACACTGGAGGAAAACAGACTTTACTTGAAGTTGCCAGCAGTAACTCAAGAAATAAGGAGATATGCATATCTCTGCTGTGACTAGCAGGAGACAACATATGGACATTAGAAAAGTCCTTTAAAGTTTACTTTGTGACAACGATTGTACCTCTTATAATGAACAAGGGGAAGCCCTTGTGCGTTCAACATTGCAGGTGGGAAGTCACCATAGACTTGTTTTCCATACATTGGCCAAAATATACTTTGGATGTCATCATGGGACACGGGATCCAACGGCTTGTCTTCGACTTGCTTGGTGCAAGTTTATTAGGTTTTCTCTTTTCCTTTACTCTGTAAACCCCATTTGTTCATACTGCACTCAGGTAATGTTGATCTCAAACTAAATTGTCTATGCAATATGATGTAAACTGCAGCTGCATGCAAGGAAAGTGCGATATAAAGTTATATCGTGCAAACAGTGTACAACTTACACAGCCTCCCTTCATTAAAGACAGTGTGTCAGATGTTGGATAGTATTTTAAAAATGAAAGTTTCAATAAGAAAAAAAGCTGAAAATAAATTTATAAAACGCAAGTGTCTTACTGTTACTAAAATGCAATATTCATCTTGAGTCCCAGGCTCCTAAAAAGGATTATATTTACAACTTGCTTTGTTAAGCATTTCATATTGAACTTAACATCTCGTAAAACAAATTTTAACACAAAAAACAACTTTACAGATCATAAAATAATTAAGATAATTAACTCTCGAAAATATCTATTTTTCATTCTTTTTTCATTTTTTTTTTTAATTTTTTTTACAATTAAAATAGTGTTTCTAAAATACTGCCAAAAAAAAGATACACTATTCTCTCAAAAATAAAACTGAAATAGATAGATTTGTTAAATGGCATGCCAATGTGGTGAAAGGTATGCCTTTAAAGTAATAGAACTGACAGTGTTCTGTATTAACCAGATGCATAAAACCTGAAATTCCATAATTGCATGACATAATTTAAGACTAATGCCAATTTTTGTTTTTCTTTTTAACAGGGCAGCCCCCAATTAACCTACATATTCTAGAAGGCAATTTGCAGATTAAATCTAATTTCTAAACAAAAAAAAGTGATGAGGAAAGGTAATGTTCCTTATAAAGGAACTTAATTAAGCTTAAAAGTATAGTTGTTTTTTTTCCACATTCAATTCAAACACAAAGTAAAAGAGGTTAGTGAGGCATTGTACTGGAACCGCTATGAATTGAGGACAGGAAGGAATTTGACAAGTTGTCATGTTATGCTTAAAGCACAATGACGCCTCACTGAAGAAAAGAATGAGCTTTATCCCGGGAGATTTTAGTCCTCGAGTGCAACAAACACAACAAGCTTCCAGAATGGTGTAGCGCTCTCCATTTAGTGACACAACATTAATAATTATTCACGTTTTCTACGTATTGTAAATCAGGTCCATAGTCCATAAAGACAACACTAGACACCCCAGGTTTAGGCAGATCTCAGCTTTTTTATTTCATTCAAACTACCTCCCCCACCAAAAGAAATTGTATAATATATAGATATATACACACACTGGGGGGGTCATATTACTTCCTTTTTTTTAGTTTTCTTATGACACAGTTGTGTTATGGTAAATGTCATGCTATCATCATTTACAGTGGGGATTCCCTGGATTGGAAATAACTTTCAAACTTGCATGTTGGTATTACACAGAAACTCTTTATTTTTACAGCTGGCTATAAAGAACCAGTAAAACGAGTTTTAGAAAAATATATGTATCTTGTGAAGCAGTCTTGGAAGTGGTCTAGGTGACAGCTGATTGGTTATTCGTGATGCTTTCTGTAGCCTATCAGCTGAGGCCCGATGTTGCCCGAGCTATCACTACTCCTGCAATGAGAATCACTCAATGAGTGGCTCAGAAATGGAACATTCTTGGCACAGGGGCAGTGAGTGACGGTCTGTGACTGGATCAATCTCTGAAAACTGCCAGTGACACGCATCCTGAATAGATAGAGGCATTGATCCCCCCCCCAAAGAGTACCGGCAATTTAAAGTGAAAGTTTTGTGCACATAGCTGAGTACTACAGTCAATTATGTAAAAATGAAAAACAAGTGCTACTTAGCGTACTCACAGTAAGATCATGGGCATTTAACGTACAAATTAAAAAAAAAATTACATTACATTTATTTATATAGCGGCAGATTTCATAGCGCTGTTACAAATATTTTAAAATCACAAACTGGTACCAAAGGACCCTGATCTTGTGCACCCATCTAGTGGGTGGTTGAGAGGCAAGTAGAACAGTAGGAGAGGTATAACCATTGTTACCCACTCAGCTGCCCTGTGATGTATTGAAGCAGAATACAGGCATATGGGGCATATAGGATGCTCTGTCTCAATACATTATGTGAGGGCCGGACAGTGGAGATCCTCTGATGTCCATAACTGGCCCACGATACACACAGCCTGCAAACAGCGCCTGAAAATAAGTATCACCCCACTTAAAATGGGATTTTTGGGAGCTACGCAGAATAACCACCTACATTACATACACACTTGTTGCTATCACTATTTTTTGTATAGTTTAAACTCTAGCAAACAGGGCGTTCCACACATCCGGCCCCTGTTAAAATCAAATCTCCTTTATAGATATAATCACATTATACGGCACTTTGGAATTTGCTGGCACTCTACAGCTGAAAGATAATAACATTTACACACAAATCAAATGTGTGCTCACAGGGAAAAAAAAAGAGAGGAATTATTTTAATAATCTCGCACAAACAGACATGCCTAAAGGATGACACATAACTGGAAACTATATGTCCTAACCTGTCTACTACAGCAGAAGGTGGCCTATAAAGCACAGCTATACTAAATAAAGCAATATATTGTTACTGAATTGCTGAGGGGCTGGGTGGGGGTGGAAAAGAGATGCTAAATTGCGAAGAATAGTAAATAAAATTCACAGCAATGCTTTGCGGGGTCGTAAAGGGACTGAAACAGGAATAATAGCTCACACAAGTGATCTCCCACATAATAACACCTATTATTAATTTATGTGGCATCCCTGCAATATCTGTGTGAAGTAAAAGGCAGCCATGTAACCAATTTACGGTAGTTGAGCGGAATCTACAGCTTGGTCTTATCTCATTTCTTTAAAATAAATAAAATGACTGAAAATCTGGATTTGGAGCAGACAAGAACGGCCAAGTCCAACTCAGCATGTTCTTCTCCCCACAGAAAAGACTAGCCTGGTCAGTAAAGACACCCTTGAACTAGCACATACCCAATACCACGGCCAAAAAAAATATTATTTCACACAATGGGGTGTCAAAGCATCTACCAAAGAAACTGGTGGATTGATAATGGTCTTCTAACAACCCGTTTGATTTTGCCATGTGTGCATAAACCAACTCATTAGGTTATTATGCCCCCTTATGACTCTCCCAAAGTCACAAGCTGCATTTGATGGGTGTAAGCAAGACAGATGCAAGTACACAAATGTCAATAAGGGTGGAAAGTGGAGATGTATTTCACATAACTAAATAAAGAAATAGCTGCCTCTCGATATATGCTGTCCGTTTAGAACTTAACACCTTAAGTGGCAGCGAGCAAACCATTACGCAATTCATCAAAGTTATCAACAAGCAGTTGCTTTGGTTCGTATAAGTAACCCGTCTTAAAATATGAGATGCGTTTCTTTGCAGTAATGCGTATATTTGTTAAAACCCTGTCACCAGTAAACAGTCAACCCGCAAAAAGGGTGTGGAAAGCAAAGCTTAGGAATCTGTAGTCCATGTAATAAAAGCACCACCCATAGCAAACACCAGAGAAACAGAACAAGATATTCAAACACCCGCAGAGTGCTGAAAGCCACGAACAAATAACTTCAACCCTTTTACATCGAATAACCTGGAGCAAAGTTATTGATAATAAAATAAGCAATAATGACATCTCAAAGACAAGTGATCTTTCAACAAAAAGTACTTTTATTAAAAGAAACCATGTATGTATTGAGATATATTAGTGATACTTGATTTCCATACAACCTCAAATATGACCCAACACCCAATGGGGCATAGAAATTTAAATTTTAAATAGAAATTTAAAGGAACAGAAACGCCAGCCGTGGACATGTGGTATGTATCCTGGTTCCTAAAATATGTTCCAAGCCTACTTATATCAGTAGCCCCCCCCCCATATCATTCCCAAATACCACTCTTTACTGACCAATGCCATGTAATAGTGTTTCACAGTTTATATACACAATCTGGGCTTGTCACTGTATAGACTTCATACCACGATCACAAGAAACAGCCCAAAGATCATGTGTTATAAATAATAACAACTTTGCGTCCACAAAATTACTAAAAATCTACTCTAGATACTGAGATCAACAAACGCCTACTCGAACACCAAAGTATGACTCAATCTTGCTTTCTCTCGATCAACAACAGTGATTATAGTTTCCAAAGAAACAATCATTTAAATCATGCTCAAAACAAAAAATATCCTCATAATAATTTGTATTCCTTTCTATTATGATATCTACAACTCTTATTTTTAAAAGTTGATCTCAAACGATGATGGCCAAGATAAGGGAGGGTTAAAGCAGGGCTTGACAAATTTGTTGTGAATCTAGGCGCCAGCTAAAAAAAGTTAGGAGCCAGGATTTTTTTAAAACCCAATAGTTGGTCAGGTGTGATCTGATCATCATCAGCCCACTTACTAAATTCACAGCATTTGACCTGGAAGCACCCTGGACTTTCAGGTCAGTGCTGTGTTTTTTATTATTATTTTTTTGTTTTACTCTTTCAATGCTGATGTTCCATTGGAGCAAAGCATTGACTGATATTTAGTCCCCACAAGCTTGTGGGGACAAATGTAACCCCTGCAATGCCACAAATGTGTCACACACAATTGTGGCATTGAAGGGGTTAACCCTGCACTGTCGCTCTCATGGAGTGATCGGGCAGCAGGGGAGGGTAGGGGCTGGTCTCCACACTCATGGGGAGAACGAAGAACCCTCTGGCAGCTGGGACGCAATTGCTGGTCTATAGACCAGCCATTGCAGGGGGTCTCTTTGATGACTGCTGTAGGCTACCATGCCAACAGGAATCAAAGGGCTTGTGGGGGCTCGTTTTTGCTGTTGCTGGTCTGCCTGGAAGACCATCAGCAGCAGAGCCCCGTACAAAACAGGAATTAACCCCTAAAATTGAAGGCATTGAAGGGTTTAACGCTGCACTGTCGCTCTCATGGAGCAATCAGGCAGCTGGGGGGTGTTGGGTGAGGTCCCCACACTTGTGTGGGGCCCTAATCAACACACAACCCCCTTCCCTGAAGCTGCCTGTGGCAGCTGAAAACACGATTGCTGGTTTTCCTGCAACCGCGTTTTCAGCCTACAGGATCACTCCGTGGGAGTGATCTCAGGCTCGGGGGCGGGCTCTGAGTGGCTGTGCTGTCTGCCCAGACTCCAGACAGCAACAGCAGCGCCCTGCGATCACAGGCTGACAAACACCTAGGCGCCAAAATTCTGAGTCGCCATGGCGACCTGGCGCCTGGGATTTGTCGAGCCCTGAGTTAAAAGACATGAAAATTTGAGAAATTGAGACTTTTTATTTAATTTTGTTTACTGAAGCTATGACTTGGGTGCAAAAAGAGTCGTATTTGCCAAATCAGGGGTATAATTGGTACTTTTTGGACCACTTGTATATTACAGTAATGCAAAAGTTAACTTTAAAGGATTTCCAAAAAAACATTTTTTCTGAGGTTGTCACTGTCGGGAAATATATGGAAAAAGGGAATTCCAGGTGCCGGCACACCTTCCTCTAGGGGTTAAAATTCTTATGGCATAAAAAAAATGAAGAAAGTCTTCCGATTATTCAAGGATTTATTTCTGTGGTTCAGAATCAGGATCTTCACACACAGGGTTACAGCATAAATTCCCCAAAAAACATGTAACACAACTAAGGATATACAGGGAGTTCTTATGGAGAGGGATCAAAGGATTTCTAGTTTTATGATAGATTCCATTACCATTCTTATGACAATCTTATGGGTTAACTAATTACAATATCAAAAGACAATACTAACACACAACATACTAATTAAAATAGCAAAAGGACTTTATAAACTGATACTACTGATAATCAATAGCATCCCCAACCTTGGCACTCGATAAATGACTTCACAGGCAAACAGGTATATTCTAATTCTATGTAGAAAACCTAACGAACGCTTTGCAGGGAGTGTTATTTCTGACCTTATAATTTGCTGTAATGTAGACCCCCTTGATGTGCCAATCAGTTAATGGGCAAACCCAATATCAAAGTCAAGTTAAAGGAGGCTGCCTTGTACATCAATATCACAGGCTGTTTAGCAGCCTGGACAAATGTGACAAATTTCCAAAAATAGGGTAAAAGGGGTATTAACATTGTCTATAGATGTTCTGTAACTTGCGCAAGAAGATGTTTCTGTACCTTAATCTGATTAAAGCTGCCACTGGACTAGAGCTGAAACAACGAATCGATAAAATCGATAATAATCGATAACGGAAATCATCGATAACGATTTCCGTTATCGATTAATCGAGTGATCAATTCGTTGTTGCTAGGCTCCTTTTACTTACCTCCGCCAGCGTTCCCCGCTTCTGCTCCACGCTCTGCAGTCTCCGCCTTCTTCAAGCTACGTGACGACGGATGTGACGCGCGTCTACTTGGAAGTAGTTGGAAGTGGAACAAGTTCGTAGCGGAGGTAAGTACTCTTTGTCTATTGTCTGTGCGAATGTTTATGTGCGAGACTGGGTGCGCGGCAGAGTGTGTGCGTGTGCGTGTGTGTGCGTGTGTGCGTGTGTGCGTGTGTGCGTGTGTGCGTGCGGCAGAGTGTGTGTGTGGGTGCGCGGCAGAGTGAGTGGGGGGGTGCGCTGCACAGTGAGTGGGGGGGTGCGCTGCACAGTGGGGGGGGGTGCGCTGCACAGTGGGGGGGGGTGCGCTGCACAGTGGGGGGTCCGCGGCACAGGGGGTGGGGGGTCCGCGGCACAGGGGGTGGGGGGTCCGCGGCACAGGGGGTGGGGGGGCAGGGGATGCAGGGCAGGATGTGAGTGCAGGGCAGAGTGGGGCCAGGAGACTGGATGCAGGTCAGAGTGGGGGTGGGAGGGCAGGGTGGCAGACTGGGTGCAGAGCAGAGTGGGGGTTGGGATGCAGGGCAGGGTGTGAGACTGGGTGCAGAGTAGAGTGGGGGTGGGGGGGCAGGGCAGGGTGTGAGACTGGGTGCAGAGCAGAGTGGGGATGCAGGGCAGGCTGTGAGACTGGGTGCAGGGCAGGCTGTGAGACTGGGTGCAGGGCAGGCTGTGAGACTGGGTGCAGGGCAGGGCAGGGTGTGAGACTGGGTGCAGGGCAGGGTGTGAGACTGGGTGCAGGGCAGAGTGGGGATGCAGGGCAGGCTGTGAGACTGGGTGCAGGGCAGGCTGTGAGACTGGGTGCAGGGCAGGCTGTGAGACTGGGTGCAGGGCAGGGCAGGGTGTGAGACTGGGTGCAGGGCAGGGTGTGAGACTGGGTGCAGGGCAGAGTGGGGATGCAGGGCAGGCTGTGAGACTGGGTGCAGGGCAGAGTGGGGGTGGGGATGCAGGGCAGAGTGAGGGTGGGGGCACAGTGCAAAGGGGTGGGGGCACAATGCAAAATTCTTTTAAATAAACGAAAAATTTGCATATTGTTTTTTTTATCCGATTAATCGATTAATCGAAAAAATAATCGGCCGATTAATCGATTATTAAAATAATCGTTAGTTGCAGCCCTACACTGGACACCATAACAGTAAATAGTTCTGCTAAATCTCTTAAGGTGTTGACAGAGAGCTCCTCTTTAACCACAAATCAGGTTTATAAATTGTTTTTAATGGCATATTTCATATCAAGGTGAGGTGAGGTGTGAGGACCTTCACCTACTCCTAGTTTCCTCACTTTTACTAGTATATACAAATTGCTGCAAAAAAAATAAATTTGTTCACTATTTGAATGCGTAACTACAAAAGGATTGTGATTTGAGATCACATAAAGCCATTCAAGGACAAAGCACAGAAAACACAATATACACCACTGATGGCAAATTTCTGACAAAGGAATCTTTGCAGCCCTGGAAGGCTAAACACATCGCTGAAGAGATGTTTTCAGTGACAATAGTCGACTGGTACAATTCTTATAATAAGCACAGGACTTGATTTTATGAGCTTTAGCTGTTTATTCAACCAAGGACTTGGCAGAAGAACCAAGAACTGCAGCGCTGAATATAATACCTGATAGAGAATGTCATTTCTGGAGCCATATTAGTCATTAAGCAGGTAGCCTTCATTACTAAAGCAACTGTGCAGACAGAAGAATGAAAAAAGAAAGGGGGGGAAACAACTTCTCCCCACTGGGAATTTAATGGCAAAAGGGAATATGCCAGTATGTGCTGCACAGCAGTCTTCAACGTCTGAAGAGCTCAGCAGTCTCACATTAAATCCTACGTGACCTGGATTCCTGACAGGTGACCTTACTGAGTCTGTTGATGTATGGAGAAATCCATCACCGGATCCTGGGGGTGTCACTGTACTACATCCATCCATCCATACAACCAGAAGACGACGAGATGGCAGCAGATCATTCCTTACACTCCACAACGGTGTGAAAGGGAATAAGTCAATTACAAACCAAGCGCTCCTTTGTAATATGCTGCACAATCATGTCTGGCTTTCTGTGTGTTTAAAAATAAAATTTAAAAAAAAATAAAAAATATTCCAGTTTATTGGGAAAGCTGAAATGTGTGATTAATTCCTTCTAGATTAACAATTTTAGTCCTTTCCACCTCGTTTTCAAGTGGCAAGGTGATAAGAACAAAACATACTAATATGTTATTAATGAACAATAAGAATAGCAACATGAAGTGTTGATTTTTATTACAACTGGGCCAGTCAATCAAACAAGCAATAAAGCTCTTGATATATCTTCTAGAGAGTAACGACCTTCTTTAGCTAATGTTTGTCTTAGTCTGTCAGTTCTAGTTTTATTACAGCCCTTAAATGTATGTATTGTAAGAAGCCCCGGGGAAACTGTTGGGGCTATACAATTAATGACTATAATGAACTATGAAACTATGTCATGTGTAGTCTTATGAGGGTAAAAGTGATTGACGGTGTCCCTAGTAATAGTACCGCTGTACGTGTAGTATTTTGGTTCTTTTTCCTAATGTGGGATAACTTGGTCAGTCAGTCTCATAAGCAACCATCAGGTAGTTAGTTGTTTACGCTTTTCGAATGAATGAAAGACCTCTCTAGATCGTAAGCTTGCGAGCAGGGCCCTCTTTGCCCAATGTAACGGTTCAATTCTCAGCACTACATAAATAAAAAGGTAATAATAACGGCAAAGCTCCATTTTGTGCTTGAAAGCTGATTAACACAGCTACAGTCCGAGAAGCCAACTCTTTTAACGAAGCGACCCCCTTGAGCGTCTGTGTCCCCTGCAGCATCAGCATCCATTCACACACACACACACACACACAAAGGTAGAACACAGCTACCCAAATCATACATCCAAATAATTTATGTTACAGTCATTACCTACAGTAAGAGGCAGGGGCAAATCTGATACACTCAGCCAGATCAAAACAAATATAAAAATGGGTTAATGGTCTTTATGGATCTGCCTTCCTAGAAAGGAAATAAAGAAACCCAAAGATCCTCTTACCCCCTTTATTTCTAGAAAGAAATGCAATGCAGTGCAGTGAGGCACTGAAGGGGTTAACGGTAAAGCAGTCCTGTAAGCTCCTTACCTGTGTGCTCCCACAGCATCCCATGGTGTGGAGGTGGTTGCTGGGCAGTCACTGTTCTACGGATCTTCCCGGATCTTAAGTAAAGGGAAATTGCCCTGGTGGATGGAGAGGGGTGATGGATACAAACAAGCAGAGGGGCTGTAGAAAGGAAAGGGGTGAGAGCTGCAAAAAGCAGTCAATACACCGAACACATACAGGCTGACCGGTAAATGCGGGAAAAAGAAAATGTCAGAAGAATATAAAAAAGAAAAAAAAAATCACAGCCTCCAGCTCTAAGACAAGGCGGGTCAGCAGGAGAGAGCTGCAGCTCCCCGAGCGAGTCTCAGACTGATAGGGGCTGCAATAAAGGGAAGCTGCTAATGCCTTGTTGTCTGGCTCAGGAACAGATGACTGGAGATTTACGCCTTTTAAGATCCTCTGTCCTCCTGCTTTTTATTTCCCCCTCTTCTTCTTTTAAGAGGAGTCCCATCTGGTGGGCCGGGGGCAGGCTGGCACGGTGCAACCAGCCATAGTTCTACTGAAGGGATGTAAAAATCGGGAAACCGATAGAGAGGAAAAAAAACGTAGAAAGAAAATAAAGGAGGAGGATCCTTTCCCCCTTTTTCCCTGGCCAGTCGGAGAGCGGCAAGCTGCGATTGTGTCTGTTCTAGTCGCTGTTTCCAGCCGGCTGGCCTTGTCTGTGGGGACTCAAAACAAAGAAGGTGGAGCTATAGCCTGGGGCGGCACTGGTAGGATAGATGGGTTTCACTTTTGTGCTCATTCAAACATGCACGGGCTACTTCCGGCAGCAAGGACAAGAAGCTCACGAAATACCGGACACAGAAGCTTTGTGCCTCAGTATTATATAAACATATTTGATTGGTCGTATGATAAAACCAGAGCATTTGCTTAATCCTTATATATATATTTCACACACACACACACATATATAATATATATATATATATATATATATATATTTGGTTTGGATTTTTTTTCCCCAATCATATTTTTAGTTTCATATATTACCGTTCCTGGGAACTTCTGGGCTCCGGCTACCCAGAGCCTTCCCATGCGGGACGCAGCCAGGATTGCAGTGGACGGTCCTGTGACGTTGGTGGGAGGTCCCGCTGATGTAGGTGGACGATCCTGCTGTCAGCGGGACCGTCCCCGACATCAGTGCGAAACACCCCCATTTAAAGGAAAAATGGGCGGGGGCGTGTCAAAGCCCTGCGACTCGGAGGATTAGGGTCTTGAACCGGAGAAGCAGTGCTCACCCGGCAATCTCCAGCTCACACCCGGAGAGTTCCCAGGTATGTATGGCACCTGGAGTTTGTCGAGCCTTGCCATACATTAACATACATTTGCATACCCTAATACCATGCAGTAACAGACACTAACACGGGAACACACACGCTAAAACTCTACGCTCATGTACACACATGCTAACACCATGCTAACACCATGCACTAATACACACAATCTTAACACTATATACAGACATACATACATACATACATACTCACACATGCACACACTACTCCCCCCCTCACTTCTGCCATTGCAAATCCGGCACTCTAAGCTTTCCTGCAGGGGCATGGTGAAGAGAGTGACGAGGGGGTCACATAGCGTGCATCATGTGACCTGCTACACCTGATTCATGATGGCAATGTGGCACTTGGGGTTTGTTGAGGCCTAGCGGTGAAAAAATGTATAAATTATCTAACCTTTTGATAATTTCTTCAAACAATACACAACATGCTCTCATGGATAGCAAATAATTGCAAACACAACGCAGGTTTATCCAGAAAAAAATTGTTAAATATATGTGTGCCCCAATTATTGGCACCCCTATAAGTTAATGTGAGAAAAATATATTTGAAGGAACAG
Organism: Spea bombifrons; assembly: GCF_027358695.1. Lineage (NCBI taxonomy): Eukaryota > Metazoa > Chordata > Amphibia > Anura > Pelobatidae > Spea > Spea bombifrons. Next base: position 90,925,654 of record NC_071087.1, read on the forward strand.
GAAATTGTTCAACTGTGAATTCCTGTTTCACAGGGGGGTGTAAACATTAGGTAACACATAGGCCAATCTCCCTTAATCATTCATCACAGTGGGTAAGGCCACAGAATATAGTTGTGATGTGCAGCAAAAGGTTGTTGAGCTTCACAAAATGGAAAATGCCTATAAGAAAATAGCAAAAGCCTTAAAAATGTCAATTTCCGGCTTCATGGCAATAATAAGGAAGATCCAGCGAATTGGAAATATTATGAATTGTTATGAAGAGGGTGTGTCTATATTGTCTCAATGCACTGTGAAGAGGATGGTTCAAGTGGTCAAAAAATCTCCAAAGATCACAGATGGAGAATTGCAGGAGTAAGTTACGTCCTTGGGTCAGAAAGTCTCCAAAGCTACAATCCAACATCACCTACATCACCATAAGTTGTTTCGAAAGGTTTCAAGAAAAAAAGCCTCTATTCTCATCCTTAAACAAACTAATTTGTCAGTTTGTAATTCAGTTTGCTAGATGCTACTGGAACTTCAAATAGGATTGGGGTCTATGGTTAGATGATACGAAAATAGAGCTTTTTGGCAACAAACAACAGAGGTGGCTTTGGTGCTTTGGTGCCATTTTGAAAAATACCTCATGCCCATGGTGAAATATGTTGGTGGTACTTTAATGCTTTGGGGCTGTTTTTTGCCAGAGGACCTGGACAATTTGTTGGGATGCATAGCATCATGTACTAGACAGATATTAAATGAACACTTGATTGCCTCTGCCAGAAAGCCTAAAATGGGCAGTGTTTGGATCTTCCAGCAGGACAATGATCAAAAACATACATCAAAATCAACACAAAAATTGTTTACGCACCTCAAAATCAAGGTCCTACCATGGCCATCCCAGTTCCCTGAGTTGAACCCTATAAAAAACCTGTGGGGTGAAATGAAGAGGAAAGTGCATCAGCGTCGACCTCGACATTTTAAGGATCTGGAGAGATTCTGTATGGAGAAGTTGTCTCGGATCCCTTACCATGTATTTTCTAACCTTATCAGGCATTATAGGAGAAGAAAGTATTTTTTTTTTAATAAATCTGTGTTGTGTTTGCAATTGTTTGATGTCAAAGAGAGCAGAGTATGTTTGTGTATTGTTTAAAGAAAAGATTAAAGGGTTAAACGATAGACACATTTTCACAGCTTTCTTTGCTCATATTTACCAAGTGTGCCAATATTTGTGGAGTATTGAGACCCACCTCTTAATTATAGAATATTCATGTACTGTGATACGATACCACCTTTGCAGTTTGTGAAATTTCACCTCTGCTAGATATTCCACGAACGACTAAGTGGAATGAATGGAATTTGCATGCGTTGAAGAATAGTTACGGAGCGGAAGACGATGTAAAGTCACAGAGTGGGGTCACCAAGTGCTGAGGCGTGTGGTGTGTAAAACGTTTTGCTGATTCCATAGATGAAGAGTTACAAACTTCCACGGGCATTAATATCAGCACAAAAACTGTGAAAACTGAGATAGCTTCATGGAAGCCTCACATCACCAAGTACATTGCCAAGCGCCAGATTGAGTGGTGTAAGGCCACTGGACTCTGAGGCAGTGGAAACGAGTTCTGTGGAGTAACAAATCACACTTCTCTTGCAGTCTGATGGCCGAGTCTGGGTTTGGGTGATGCCAGAAGAACGTTACCTGCCTGACTGCATTGTGCTAACTGTAAAGTTTGAGGGATGATTTTTAGGGGTTGGGCTAAGCTCCTTACTTCCAGTGAAGGGAAATCTCAATGCATCAGCATCTCAAGACATTTTGGACAACGCTATGCTTCCATCTTTGTTGGAACAGTTTGGGGAAGGCCCTTTTCTATTTCAGCATGACTGTTGTTATGCACTTGTAATGTCTAGCAATGGTTTCTAATCCATGGTTTCCTTTGCCTTTTTTCCTCTTCTGAATATCTACCACTGATTTAAGTCCCTGGCACATGGTCAAAGTAGGTATATAATTAATAAAAAGGTGGGAAGGATATTTTGCCCCCCTCCCCAATTAGTCATAGTAGGTCCTAGTGACACAACTACAGTGATCCCCATACACATAAATACATGGTAGGCCCAGATCAAGTAACACCAAAGGACTGAATCGCGACCAGTAAGTCTGCAAAGTATGCATTTTCTGGGGGCACTGAGGTCACTGCTCCTTCTTGCTACACTATCATGGTGAGAGATCCAGTGACTAGGAGTCTCCCTGCAACTAAACCCAATGCACTGCTGAAAACCACCTGCATCATATTATTACAGTACAGCGATTTCTGCTCTCTCACACATATTCTGTCTTCTCACATTCAGTATACAGTTATCTTAAATGGTTTGCATTTCAGCGACATCTTGCCCCCAGTAAATTCATGAATATGAATGTTTCACAGATAAACATTAATAAGTTGAAAAATGATATGCGCTGCATTCACAGCTGTGCACGTCAAATTAATGCTTGTGATCCACACTGTCATAACAGTATATCTCTGTGTGTACATTTCACAGCAGGGACTATGTCATAGTGATTGTTCCCAAGCCCCATTCCTCTTTATTGTCAATCCTCGCCAAGCTTTTTTCCTGTCAAAAGGGGTAATCTTATAAACTAAGTAGAGAGAACTGTGAATAAAACTATATGCCTTCACAGTAGCATAGTTATCCAGGTGTGTTCTTCTGGGAGAATGGTATATCAGTGTTTTCATGAATAATATTGAGCCAATGTTTCATGAAGGCATACATTTCCTATTTATGAAAGAATACTACAGTTTTATTACAAAACAGGGTGCTTTTCTGCATTACTTCCTTTACTCCTCCCAAATAACATAGAGAAAATAGGACAGCAACCATTTACCAATAATATGGCAACAGAATAAATATATATATATATATTTATATATATCCACCCATAAGTCCATATATCATCTTTCCTTGCTGCTTCAATGGAGAATGAGGATATACTTGCCTGCCTTATAATGGATTCTTCTCCAAGATCCAATTCACATTATACGGACACTCATCCTATATCCTCTAACATGGAACCTAAATCCCTTTTGTTTAGACATGCAATTAAAGGCATTCATTGAGGTATTGTTGTCCAAAATGGCCTCCAAGTCGGCCACGCCAGAAACTATTGCCAAGTCTTTATCTATGGCTTTAAGTACCGCAGAGATTCCTTTAAACGGACATACTGTTTCATTGATTTCTCAAACCCCTGTTCATTCAATTTCTGGTAATAGTGTCAGAGATGAGGTTAAGCCAGGCAAAGCTTTACAAAAGAGGCAAGAATTTGTTGAGTCACTCCAACGATTTAGCCAAATTGATAAGTGTCTCAAAATCACGGACAAAACCCATTTAGAAGGAGGACATGACTAAGGTCAAAAGATCTAGGATGATGAATCAGACATCCACGTTCAGCAAAATCAATCTCTCATAGATAAACATATTGAATCCGGGATTCTTAAGCCTTTGGAAAGAAGGTACATCAGAACCAAGCGTACCCCCTCTGGCTGCCATGGCTAGTGGCGCAGACCTAGGGTGCAGGTCCGAAGAGGGGTGGCAGCCACTCTTCCACTTGACACAAAGCTATCACAGTGTTGGTGTTCTTGGTATGAAAATGATGCATTGCTGGCAGCTTTATTACATTTTTTATTTGAAAATTATTTTGTGGAATATTTCAAAACACAGATATTTTTTTGTTTTTGTATTTTCTTCCTTATCGAGGGTTGGGCATCTGATCACATAATTATATTTTCAACAAATTGAAAAACAAGCTGGCTACAGAAATATTACTTCTATTGTTGCAGCATCAGACAAAAGCATAAAAGGAATGAATCGGAACCTGTTGACTTGTAGGTGAAATCCAATTTCAACAATTTAAATAAAGAGACATAAAGTGAAGCAAATTACCCTTTTTCTAACAGCAAGCAGGAAACACCTTATGCATTTCACCTCAGAAGGGCTTTTAAACCATGGGAATATACCTTTTGTCAGTTAATGGAAATTAGCCTATTGGGGGGGTTGAATTGTTGCACACTTGTAAGCGTGGACACATAGTCAAGTAACAATTATTAACCGCTCAACCTCACATACATGGTTTGTGAATGTACTACTAAATCTCCTGATAGCAAGCTCTATCTATCAATTTAAGATTGCCACCAGTCTTATCCAATCAAAGAAAACCCACAGGCAGCCAATGTAGTTCATAATAAGTAATAAAGAAATTAGGTTTAATTAAGGTAAATTAGCCATTGAACTACGTCCAGATGCCCTCCTCCTGCACACAGAGGGAAACTGGTACAAGACAGGTACAAGATTCATATGTGACATTACATTTACTTATATAGCATCAGCAGTAGCACTGATAATAAGGCAATTTAAATACTATTAATAAACGTTAAAGATGCTGGTATAGAAGTAGGAGAGGTCCCTAACCACTCTATTCGTTCCTCTCATGACTTGCGGTTATCTTCTACTGTCATTACCTCTTCTTGCTCCTGTATTCAAAATTTCACCCGTGCTGCACCCCTCCTGTGGAATTCCCTTCCCCGTTCCGTCAGACTTTCTCCCTCATACGCAACTTTCAAAAGCTCTCTGAAAACTCACCTTTTTCAAGAAGCGTACAACCCCAATACTCTCAGCCTTCATAGTCAAGCCATCCAACGATCAACAGCTTCAACAGATCACCCAGACCAAACAACTCATCCCCATCCAAGCAGTCCTCTCCTATTGTTTTACTTCCCCCTCAACCACCGACTAGATTGTAAGCTCGCAGGAGCAGGGCCCTCTTCTCCTTTTGTACCAGTCTGTTATCGGTTGTGACTTTAATTTGGCCCACTGATTGTAACAGCGCTACGGAATCAGATGGCGCTTCATGAAGCTCGGACAAGTAAATCTGCGTAATTGGTAAAACAATCTCCTACTTAACATTGATAAATCATCAGAAAAACATCCATTTGATACAAGATTAAAATAATAATCATAGCTAATTTTGCATTCCAAGGTGGTTATAGACACAAAAACTATTGGCAATCACTATTTTCTGAAACATGCTTTTTTAAGAGGCTTGGGCCCAGCAAATAATAATGAGCATGGGTGAAGATGTATGTGACATACTTCGGTGTTGTGGATTGTGATTTGATAGTATAGGAGGGAGTTGGTGAGCATGTTCAGGAATTTGTAGGTTTACCATTAACCTCTCACAGCACCCATGATAAATGAATAGCTTAGAATCCAGTCCTCAAACCCCCCGAAACCTAGAGAAATCTTAATGTTATATAAACAAAGTAAGTCTTGGCAAGATATTATATAATTGCGGAAATCTGCTTAACAGCCAAGCTGAATCACTAGCAAATGTGCAAATTTTCTGTAGTATTGGCTTGCAAAATTAAGCTGTAAGATTGGTTTCCTACAGCTGTCCATCAGTGTAAAGGTCTGTATTTATTACTGGAATTACCATGTCTGCACTGCTCTTAATAAATCTCCCTTTAATGTTAAGTGTAGTGTTTTCACATGGGAGAGCCCATTGGAAGACTCTTATTAATAAATGACTCCCAATATACTGGTTTAAATATCAGTAAAACTACTGAATTGGCTAAACGCAACACTAAAAAAAACCTCAGGGAAAAAAAAGGGGACAGAAGGATTTCAGATGTTGACAGGGCACTAGTAGTAGTCAGGTCGATATATATATATATATATATATATATATATATACAGTATCTCACAAAAGAGAGTAGACCCCTCATATTTTTGTAAATATTTTATTTTTCTTTTCATGTGACAACACTGAAGAAATGACACTCTGCTACAATTTAAAGTAGAGAGCGTCCAGCCCGTATAACAGTGTAAATGTGCTGTTCCCTTAAAAAACACTCAACACACAGCCATCAATGTCTAAACATTGGCAACAAAAGTGAGCACACCCCTAAGTGTCAATATTTTGTGTGGCCATCATTATTTTCCAGCACTGCCTTAACCCTCTTGGGCATGGAGTTCACCAGAGCTTCACAGATTGCCACTGGAGTCCTCTTCCACTCCTCCATGACAACATCATGGATCTGGTGGATGTTAGAGACCTTGCGCTCCCCCACCTTCCGTTTGAGGATGCCCCACAAATGCTCAATAGGGTTTAGGTCTGGAGATCGGGAGACAGTGTAGTGGCAAGGATGTGTCCCTGGCTCTGCAAGAAGGTCAGGACGTACCAAAACGTCCATAGGTGTTTCTTGAGATGCGTTTTATGGACGTACCAGTACGTCTTTAGGGGACTGAAGGGGTTAAGGTTTGTGTGTTTTGGATGTATCTCAGCCCTTTCTTTTCAAGGGATCAGGAGGTATTCGGCCAAGAACGTCTTCAACAATAACCTTCCTTATAATAATAAAGTATTTTTGTACCTGAAACGTGTGTTGTATATTCCTTTACTTTACTTGAAAATAAGGTTTAATAAACTAAACACATCCTCGCTGTGCTGACATGTTTTTCCAGAAACAAGTTCCCTTACCTATAAAACAAAGGTTAATAAAGACAAGAGGGACAAAATGCAGTTTGTATGCAGCACAAGAGACCTCCGTTTGTTTTGTGTGCTGGGAATTTAAAATGAAATAGTCTCTGAAAATGCTGTTTCACTTTAATAGGTTCACAAAGTAAACATTGTTCAGATTGCTTTTCCATTCTATGTAGACAAAATCCCTTCATCCTGGCTAAAACTCTTTTTGTAAGACTTTATTAAAACATATGATAGACTTCTATAACTTGTGGACTATTAATGCAGCAATCTTATTTCTATTATATTGGAATCCTTGATCAGCATCTTGTAAGAGGAGACATGATTTTTTGGCCAGGTGTTAGCTGTTAATCAAATATTCATATAACATATTAATCAAGAAGTAGGGGTAATTTATTTGATTTCAAAGACAATTTAAATCAAAGATCTTGGAATATAGAAGCACCGACCCAAAGTTTCAAGGTGAACAGAAGTGGGTGCAGCAAAAAAGGGGGGCATGAGATCAGTTGCCCCCTGGGTGGCTCTGATTCAAAGGATATAGGCCACTTGGCTGGAATTGCCATTTGGCTGGACTGGCACCAGCCCTCTTCTAGGTTTAGGGGTTAAAGAATGATAATTATTCCCATAGGTAAAAAGCATGACCATACAATTGGGTTGATTCATTAAAGTTCTAAATGGGTCAAGTAGATGGCTTAGTTGCTGGTTTGATTACAACTTGTATGGGTTGAATCAAGAACAACTAAGTCATTCACAACACCTTAATAACAACAAAAAAAATAGGTCAGCTTTTTGCCACTCAGTCTGGGAACACAGTTTGGTAAGTCTTCACTGGGAACATGCACTATAAGTGTGACAAGGGAAGAAACAGGGCATAGTTGGTTCTGCTCGATTGAAGATATTGCCTTTTCTTAGCACAGGAGCATTCTGGAGCAGCTTTCAGGCTGTTTGATTTTCTGGAGATAAATACTAAACTGTTGAATGTTAGCTTTATATCAACTAATAAGTTTTGGAAGCTGTGATTGAAAGACACAGTGCTGTCCGTGTGCAGTTGACATCAAGGTTGCATTATTTTGATAGGAAAAACTGGAAATGTTTGGGATACGTCAAGCCATTCCTGGTGGCTTACTAAAATAGTTTGGGCCAAAGATAACAATTTCACTAAGTTGTTTGAAGAATGCGTTTAATGAAGAATAATTTTGAAGCTTATTTAATTATTTTGTGTCAAAACTCATTGATTACAGTCACATGAGTTTTTAAATGAAGTACCAGGGGCAATTTTCTAATAAAAATATTCCATTAAATCAACAAAGTTCTAGATTAGCTCAGCCAAGAATGGAAAATGCCTAAATAGCTTGCCATATGGTTAATCCCAGCCTAGGACCGTATTCACCATAGGAGAAGCAATTTGAGTGTTGTCAGTTCTCAGCTGATCTAGTATCTTACTTTGTATTCAGTGGCGACTCTAGAAACAATATATAGGGGGGGCACACAAGATATCACAGTCAAACTGGGGGGGCATTCATAATTTCCAAAAGTAATGTGCTATGGAATTATACTTTTGTTATTGGGCTAAAATAATACTTGATCATTCAACATGGGAAGCCTGAAGTCACAATTGAGTGCTACTAATCCTTGAAATAAATATTATAACACAATAAATAACTTTTCCACTAAATGATTTCAGGGCCTTGAACGTTTTGTCCCCTGAAGTCACTACAACTTCAGGAGGGGATTTTACCTCTGGACAAATATAAATTAAATAATTCCTACTGTAAGTTAAGTGCCAGGAACAGATGACCAAACACACACACCCACACAGGCTCTGTCACACCAACACCCAGACACACACACCAACACAGGCTCTGTCACACCAACACTCAGACACACACACCAGGACAGGCTCTGCGACACCGACAACCAAACATACACACACACACCAGGACAGGCTCTGCCACACAGACGCCCAGACACACACACCAACACAGGCTCTGTCACACCAACACTCAGACACACACACCAGGACAGGCTCTGCGACACCGACAACCAAACATACACACACACCAGGACAGGCTCTGCCACACAGACACCCACACACATCAGGACAGGCTTTGCCACATCCAAACAAACACACACACACACACACCAGGACAGGCTCTGCCACACAAACACCCACACACACCAGGACAGGCTCTGCCACACTGACAACTGAACACACACATCAGGACAGGCTCTTCCACATCCAAACACACACACACACACGGACAGGCTCTGACACACTGACACCCAAACACACACCCTAGGACAGGCTCTGCCACACTGACAACTGAACACACACACCAGGACAGGCTCTGCCACACCAACACCGAAACACACACCAGGACAGGCTCTGCCACGCCAACATCTATACACACACACCCGAGGACAGACTCTGCTACACTGATAACCAAAAACACACAAACAGCAGGACACAATCCACGTCACAGACGTCTGCATCAGGATGGATTTTTCACACTGCATTGTCGTTTATACCCCCCTTAGTGTTTTTGCCCCTGCTGCCCATATATATTAATATTAGCCCCAGTTGCCGATAGCAGGTATAGATAAACACATTAACACACAAACCAAGCTTTGCATGGATAGATCAACTGAAATTCACTTGTGATCTCAGCACTGAAGGTATATATCAAATAAACAGAATCAGACATAGAAATCCTGTATTTGCAGGTATACAATAGTATATGAAAGTAGCATTGCAGGTATAGATCAAATAAATACATGGAAACAGCATTGCCGGTATAAATCAACTGAATAAGACATACAAACACTGTATTTGCAGGTATACATAAATAATGTATGGAAATATATAGATATGGATCTACAGAATAACGCAAAAACCCATCTTTGCAGGTAAAGATCAATTGGAATTCACATAAAAACATGTCATTAAAAGGTATATTTAAAACCTCCTAAATTACAGGCATAGATCACAGGTTGCACACCCCAAAGCCAGCCCTGCTGTCCACACTGCCCACACAACAATCACACTCCTATCATACCCAGGCAACCAGTAAATGCTGGTACCTAGGCATGATGGGACTGTGCTTGCTGTGATTGCTCTTAGCAATCACACTCCTATCATGCCAGGTCAGCCAGTACATGCTGGAACAGGGTGCCTGTAAGTGATGTGTAGACCCCATACTGCCGGCAGCATCAATACACAAGGGGGGCAGCTAGCTAGGTTTTAGCATGTACTGGCTGACTTGGCATGATAGGAGTGTGATTGCTAACAGCAATCAAAGACCCATCATGCCTAGGTTCCAGCACTTACACATCCAACCAGTAAATGCTGGAACCTAGGCATGATGGGACTGTGATTGCTGTTAGCAATCACACTCCTATCATGCCAAGTCTGCCAGTAAATGCTGGTACAGGATGGCTGTAAATGATGTGCAGACCCCATACTGCTGGCAGCATCCATAGACAAGGGGGGCAGCTAGCTAGGTTTCAGCATGTACTGGCTGACTTGGCATGATAGGAGTGTGATTGCTAACAGCAATCACAGTCCCATCATGCCTAGGTTCCAGCACTTACACATCCATGCTATCACACACACACACTCATTCATTTATATACTCATTCATTCACAGATTCATTCCCTCAATCACACATTCTCATTCAAACTCCCTCCCCACCCCTTACCTGCACTGCAGCTCCTCGACGCCGCTCACAGACTTCAGCAGAGGGCGCGGCCTCCCTCTGCATTCTCTGGTAAAGCACAGAGGAAGCGGGACTGGAGCAGAGTCATGTGATGTCATGTGAACTCTGCTAGGTTCCGCTTCCTCTATGCAGTACAGAAGACCCTCCCACAGGTAAGTAGCAGGGCTCGAGGTGCGGCCTGCGTAAGATCGGTTGCTTTGGCTGCCGATCTTACTCGGGCCGCACCCTCTCTCTCCTCCACGTTAAAAAAAGAAATAAAAAAAAGAAAAGAAAGACGGGATCCAAATTCGGCAGGGGGGCAACAGGGGGGGCAAGGATTAACCTAGGGTGGGCAATTGCCCAATTGCCCCCCCTTGCCCCCCTGTAGCGACGCCACTGTTTGTATTACATACATTTTCTCAACATTAAGGATATCTACAAAGAATACCAAGGTAACATCTGTGAAAGCAGATTGTTTCATGTATAAAATGGATTACAAGTCAGGCTGTTCTCTATGTCAAGTTTGAAATTATATATATATATATATATATATATATATATATATATATATATATATATATATAAAACTATAAATATCAGAAAGCTGGCAGTCTGTTATAATAAGATGCAACCGTATAACACTATTTGTTATCAACCAGGTACTAATCTTTTAAGGAGACCTTGAGATCCCTAATGAATAATCATAGATGTTATGGCTGTTATACGACCAGGCTTTTACCCTTTCATGGGCATGGAAGTATACGGTGGAAGGAAATCGATTGTAGGCTGATGTGGGGAGAAAAGATAGTATTATTAGCAATCCCATTCTGTTCATAGGTCAATCCATATAAAATTTGTCTGGACAGGCAAAGCACCTCCTCATGGGTCACATCATGTCATCAGTCTTGAACGGCACAAGCAGGGTTTTTGAGCCTTGGGGACCAAGATGGCACAGCCAGGGTGTTTATGGAACAAATATGGCACAGGGAGGGCTGTTTGGGGACACATATGGTTCATGCTGGGCTGTTTGGGGACAAAGTTGTCTTACACTGGGCTGTTTGGAGATAAAGTGATGTATGCCTGTAATTTAGGGGGTTTTATCTATATCTTTCATGTTGAGTTCACATGGAAGTTCCAGTTGATCTATACCTGCAAAGCTGGGTTGGTGTGTTATTCTGTTGATCTAAACCTGCAATGCTATGTTTCCATACATTATTATTGTATACCTGCAAATATAGGATTTGTACGTCTGATTCAGTTGATCTATACCTTCAATCCTAAATTCACATGTCATTTGCAATTGATCTATACATGCAAATCTGGGTTTGTGTGTTATTCTGTTGCTCTATACCTGCTATACTATGTTTCCATACATTATTTAGTTATACCTGCAAATATAGGGTTTGTATGTCTTATTCAGTTGATCTGAAGCAAGTGCTGTTTACATGTGTTGTTTATTTGAGCTTCTTCCTTCTTCCTTGGGAACATACTGCTGTTGGGCTGACTGTTTAAACTTAATTCACACTGTACAACTGTGTTCAGTTGTTCTGGTGGCCAGATCCTACAAGTGAATTTGTAGCAAACTATGATGTTGCTTTATTTTATTACTAAACCTCATCACCATTGACATTCATGTTATATAGTTCACTATGGAGAGTTGTGGATTCAGCTCATTTGCTTCATAATTAAACATTAAACAAAACAGTAACAATTCATCTTCTTTTTTCTTTGCTTTGTATAAAACTTATTATGGTAGTGTAATACATGCCACAGAAGCCAAAAATAAGACAAAGGCGTCTTAGAAATAGCAAGTCTCTTTGTACATAACCATTAAGTTAATGATCTTTATCAATTGGTGTATTGCATGTATTGATTTGAGCCAGCTACAGAGATGGGGGGTTTAGTTCTTCTGCATTTTACCCCAGAAAAATAACCACATACCTGTCTCTATAATGCTCTGTAAATGGCATCTTTTATCATCACTATAACTGTGTCACCAAAGCATCAATTATCAGATCCAAGATCTTCCTTCTATTAAACAAGTGCTCATCTGTTCCATTCAAAGCCACTTTCATTTTTATCCCATTTGATGCAAACACTATAAATTGCAGAGTATGGCATGTTTATCACACACCCTGTGCCAACCAAATGAATTAAATGATCGCTTTGTAAATGCAGATTTTATTCATCAGATGGCTCTGCACTGTTGGCATCTGCTCCATTAAACCCGCTTGCTTGTGTGGAATATTCAGAACTGTCACATAATTTTCACAGCATTACCCAAAAATCTGTCCTGACGACAGTTACACTTAATGGAAAATCTGATTTAAATTGGAATGTTCTGTGTAAGCTACTGAGTTAACACTTTGCATGCATGACAAGTGAGCAACGCTTATGTTGTTTCTTATGAATGAACATTTTAGTGCAAAGTGGTATTTATGGGGAAATAAGCAGAAAGATTCCCTTGGTTGTTATAGCGATTGCACCAATTTTACCACTTTGCACTAGAACTGATCATTACTTTCTCCCTATTTAGGGTCATTGTGCAACTTAAACGCTTATTAATTCCGCATGAATTCCAACAAAATGGAAAGGCACACGTTGTAAGTACCGTATTTATCGGCGTATAACACGCACTTTTTTAACTAAAATTTGAAGCTGAAATCCTACCTGCGTGTTATATGCCGATAAATCCTAGAGCCAGTGGCGGAACTACCGGGGTCGCAACTGCGACCGGGCCCTGGAGTTCTGCCAGTCAGGGGGGGCCCAAGGGGTGCCGAGCGGTTGCTGAAGACGACCGCTCGGCAACTCTCGGGCCCCCCTGACTGACAGAAATCCAGGACTCCTCTGCTGGCGGCCGCCGCCGCCTGCCTCAGCCTCAGCCGCCGCCGCCTGCCTCAGCCTCAGCCGCCGCCGCCGCCGCCCGCTGCCCGCCTCCCGCCTCCCGCCTCAGCCTCCGCCGCCCGCCTCAGCCTCCGCCGCCTGCCGCCTGCCTCAGCCTCCGCCGCCGCAGCCGCCGCCTGCCTCAGCGCTTCAACTCTTGTGTTGGAAGCGTGAGGCGTTTGTCTCGGGTGCCGGCGCTCAGCAGTGAAGCGCCGGCACCCGAGACAAACGCCTCGCGCTTCCAACACAGGAGTTGAAGGTAAGTGACCGGGGTGGGGTTAGGGAGAGAGAGGGGAGATCCTGAGAAGGGGGGTTAGGGTGTGTGTGTGTGTCTTACTGTGTGTGTGTGGTTTCCCAGATAGCAGTGATTCTGATGAAGTTTTTTTTGTTCAGTTTTTTTGTTCAAAAATGGGGGTGCGTGTTATACACCAGTGCGTGTTATACGCCGATAAATACGGTATGTATCCAGCAAGCCCGCATTGGCCTTCTGGCAACGATTATCCCTTTTAAAGTAACAGTCCAATATTCCTGACACTCCTTCCATGGACGAAGGCATATAAAAGTACTCTGTGAGTAACCCTAACCCTCCATGAGTACTTTTGCTTCCACAAAAAAAGTTACCTGACACAGAAGTTGAAGTCTTTCTTTAAAATGTTGTACCAAAATGACTTCTTATATATAACCTAGCAATTCCGTTCATTTTATGAACAACTGGAAATTTCCTACCTTGAAATTCCTTGGTATAATCAATAACACAAAGGCCTGAGCAACCTTTTTTTTAACAATTATGTTCAACACAGGTTAACATACTTATGCTTTTGAATTTACGGTGTCGTAGCGCTACACTGCTTCTAATGAGCTAAGTAAAATGTCTAAGATTTCCTCCATAATGAAAGGCTAAATGTATTCATTTAGGATAAAGCAGAAAGCTATAATCTACATTTACGACTTTTAAGGTGGAGAACCAGTCCCCCGTCTGTGCGGTTTGTTTCTGATCACAAACATTAATCGCCCCAGGTTCCAATTTAATGAAGTATTATGATGGCTCTTACAGCAGACGTCATGTTGTGGTTAACTTTTAAAGTTTTTCTAAGACAAACGTTAAGCCATTGTAACCCAGCTACTATGGAAAATTGAATTTATCCTATGAGTGTATACTAAGTTTTAAAAAGAAACACAAAAAATGGATATATACATTTCCCAGATCAAAATTCATAATGTTAGTGGACCTTTATGAAGTAAGATGCACATCACACAAGCTTTTTAGACATGAAATATGAAATGTTTACGTGACTCTATATCGTACTCTATGAAAGCCCACTGAAAGGTATCATAACCATGGCACTTGCAGTGTGAACGGATCCATGTCAAGATCCAGCTGACACAGAGGGGATCTGTTCTCATGTACAATGTAGCAGCCCTATCATTGTTACATTTAAAGAGATTTACATTACATTACATTTATTAATATAGCGGCAGATTTCATAGCGCCGTTATCAAGTTGATAAAGACCTCATCGTGAGGTCGAAACGTTGTTGTTCGTCTCTTTCAATAAATCTGCCTGATGGAACCCTTGAGTGCCTGGAGCCTTTTTCTAGTAGAATATTTTCAGGCATTCCCTTCCTGCAGGAATCCCTCTGTGTATTAGATACTGCAAGGGTCTCTGAATTTATCTCTATAGCGTGATCAGCAGGCAAAGAGATTAGAAAAAGAGAATGAAACAGAGAAAGAAGAGGCATTATATCTAGAACTGTGCCTAGTTTGACATGCTCTGCCATGACAGGGGAAGCCTGACAGCGTGCATACAGCTAACTAAAATGTGCACACATGTCAATATCAATCCAGCCACACAAGCACACACATAATTTATAGTGTGCCATCTAGCACCATTACAATAGGGGAGAAGGAAAATGATCAATGAACGTACGATTGACAATAACATTAACACACATTAAGACGTGCTAACATAACTTTGTTACTAGATGTAACAAAGCTCAAACCCAGCTTCCCAAGCCAAAGCCCAACTAGCAGGTTTATTCAGTTTCCCATTTCACAAGCATATATGTTTAATGTACAACAGAAAGGAGGAGATGGCATTACTTTTTTATGGTGTATTATAATTTGTAGAAATAGTAATGATCCGCTAACTGAAGTCTGGACTTTTCTGCAGAGTTGTATTAGTTGAGGGAATATTACGTTTTATTCAACCTTACATATTGAACCTTTCTGTATTATTGTCATGGTTTTTTTGCTTACAAGCTGTCAGCGTCGCTAAATAAATTACATTTGTGGTATCTACAAGGATCTCTGGAGAGTGTATGCTGCTGCGCCTGTATAAATTGAGGGTTTCAAATTATTTAAAGACTACAGATGACTTTACCCTACATTTTATGTTATACTTTTGCTGGTTAAATATTGATTTTTGTGTTGACTTCCCTGGCAGACACTCCAAGGGTTAAGCCTCAAACCACACTGAAATGAGTGTAAAAATACAATGGAAAAAAAATAACAGAAAATAACACAGTCCATTATGTCTGGCTTTATTTTTCAAAATTGCTTTCAAACGCTTTCTTTCTGAAAAAAATACAATGCTTTCTACATGAGTTGATTGCACTTTTCAAAATTCAATGCAGGTGGCTGAACGGATGGCTATTCTAAACAAAGGGATCACTATTTAATGTCTTTGGTGATTAATTCACCAACAATACATAGTTTACACATTTTATTGTTAAAGGAACTGAAAATATATATATAAAACATAGAAAAAACCTAGCCTAGCCTGTTTTGTATAAGTGTATGAGCCATTCGCTTACTGTGCTAGAGAGCTACCACACATTATTGGTATGGCCAAGAAGAGGCTGAAATGGATGTCTCATGTGTTGGTTTTCTTAGATATAACACATTTTATTTACATTACAGGTATGGACTTTTCTATAGGCTGGATCAGTCAGATGTAATATTTTCATTGTAAAGTGCACATACAAGCAAACCAATGACACTGCAAAGTGAGTCAATTTATTGAGTGTAGTAGAGATAGAGAATTATTGGAAGTTGATCTGTCCTTTCTAGTGGAGACTACATCAGTCAACTGTTGTTACAGTGACACCAAGTGGTAAGCCTAAGCTTTTTTCCCTTAATTTATTAATACGACATTTGGGCAAAGGGAGCTAACGTTAAACCAAATACTGGTTTTAATCTTAATTGTATTAAGGCAAGCCAATTATTTTTAGTAGTTATTCTTTATCTGAATTATCCCCCATAGGTGTTTTTTTTTACTTCAAATATGACAGTTTCCATTTATATAGCAAGATGCTGATCGCTTATGGTTTTAGCCCAAACACGGCTTCCCGTCTGGCACAGCCCAGCCATTAGCTGGAACACCATTGTTTTATGGGACTGTGAGGTTTGGTGCCTCCATAAAAGGAAATAAGCATAATTTCATAGCCCAAGCCTATTGCTAATCACCATAACCAAATAATGTTCCATTCATAATCACAATTGCACACTGGCATAACTACAACGGGTCGCTACTGCAACGGGGCCCGTGCCGCTAGTGGGCCTGGTGCGACCCTGCAACCCCTTGTTCCTGTCTCCTCTGTTTTAAAATAGTTTAGAAAGGGCCCTTCTGACCTGTACCTCACTGCTCTAGGTTGGAAGGGCCCTTTCTAAACTATTTTGAACCGGCACAGGGAGACAGGAGCGTATCAGGGTCATGTTATGTCACGTGACCCTGAGGTGAAACCGAGGCTGCTCGCACAGTGTGTGAGCAGCCGGAGATAAAGTGTTAGAAGGACTTTGTTTGTGTTTGTTAGTGAGTATGAGTAAGTGTGTGTATTTTGTGTAAGTGTGTTTACATATGTGTGACAGAGGGCAAAGAAGGCACAGAGAAGTTGGGGCAATTTTCGCACCAGGGCCCTAAGGTTTCTAGTTAAGCCACTGCAACTGCATATACATATAGTTATAGTTTGCATATACATATAGTTTGCCTTCTCTGTACCAGGTAAAGCATTTGTCCCAATGTACACGCATCCACCTTGATTTATTCCTTTCAGAGGACTATAAAAAAACAAGCTCTTTTTCAAATGCTGTTAACACAGATTACTCAACTGATGGATGTATCAAAGTAGGTCCAGAGTGGCCATAAGGCAACCAAACAGATGCCTAGTGGCTTGATGAGACATCACTCCTACATTTAGTGCCACTCACACCAAAACTCACACCCATCTTTTAGTGTGAGACCATCTGCAGGGTACATGTGCATACCTGGGAACTCTCTGGCTCCAGCTACCCGGAGCCCAACCTTGCAAGATGCAGATTGGAGGTCCTGCCAATATTGGTGGGTGGTCCCACAACATCACCATTTTTGAATGGAAGGAAACTCATGGATTTTTGCATTATGGAATGCCAGCTCTTCATGGGCTCAACTCTTCACAATGCATACTAAAGTTAGGGAGTTTAATGGTTATACTTTAGTACTGTGCTATTGTCTCCCTGTGTTTGAGCTCAGTTCCTTTGCCGTCTGTCCATTCAATAGACTCCATTGTCATTTGCCTGTTCCATAGACTCTGCTGCCATCTGCCCACCTCACAGACTCCCTGCTTTCACCAGTTCTCTGTCTAAGAAGTCTCAGGTTATAGCAGACAACTGTCTACAACAAAGCACATCAACACCTGTCTTGCCTCAATACGAAATCTGAGCCCAATCCTGCCACTGCACAGGGACACCTACCTGACCTGGCACCCATGACCCTGACAATACCACACTTTGATATACATGTATACATTATCCAACAACATACACCAGTGATGGAGAAAATGTTTTGGTCAATTTTCTGCATGAAACCAAATTGCTGCATTTATCCCCCAATATAATTATATATATATATGTATATATATATATATATATATAATTATATTGGGGGATAAATGCAGCAATTTGAAATGACATCTTTAATCTAAGGGTACAAATATATTTAGATGAAACGGGAGTTTGGTGGCTTCTCAGATGGAACCCATGTTCTGCTGCTAGAACTGTACTTTTCTTCCGTAAGATATGAGAAACAAAATGTTAAACATAATGCAGCTTATTTTCATATTCATACACTACTGAACATACTTTCACATACTACTGAACATCAGGGATTCCCTCTCTCAAGTTGGTAGCAGCTACGGTATTTTTCTTATTCTCTGTTTCTCTGGATTCTTTTTCTTCTCTTTTTCTCCTGGAGCGTACCTATACAGAATTCCTCATATATATATACATACTTGTCACCGTGCTATAAATGCCACCCCACACTAAACATTGGCACGCAGCATGGACAAACCACAATTTAACCGGTCCATCAGGAACCTGACCATGTGCCACAACAGAGGCCTTGGCGTGCCTGTTGTTGTATGCGTGCCATAGGTTCGCCATCGCTGACATACTCTAACACACACTGACTCTTAATCAGTGTTCCCTCTAAGCTTAGCGTTTTGTAAGTAGCGCATGAACAGACCTCCTTTTTACCACTCCCTTGCAATGCTTCCAGCAATTGATTCAGAGTGCCGGGATATGATGTCATGTGACACCAAATCAGGCACTGATAACTAGTTGTGCATTCTCAGCTTTCACTTAAGGCCACTTGGGCTACAAAGATGTGCACGGTTCTTGTCATGGACATTACCTGCCCCTGTTTATTTGTATAAACTTGCCTAATTGGACTGACTCATAAATCTGTTATCCAAGTTGTGTGAAAACATTGGCAGAACTCTGGTTTATGCCTCCTGTACTTCTCATTGTTCTGTGCCTTGCAGCAGCCTAACAAAACATGACACACAAAAAGCGGTTGTCGCTGTTAGTTTGAGGCCTTAAGCTATAGTTTATTACTTTAACACCATGTTCCATGTCACATCTGTACAGACGAGCTGGGCTTCTCCTGAGTGAAATGTAAGAAATTTAGTAAATTTACTCGACAGGATCTCGTGAATGCCTCGGTTCATTATAGTCAGGTTCCTAATCAAGAAACCACTGGTGCTGAGCATAACCGCCATAGCCATGCAATAATGACTGATGATATATACCTTCAGTAAAATAGTACTACGCATATTTCATTTTAATTTAGTGTTTATTGACTCTAAAAGGAACCATTAGTCTTCAATACAATTTTTTGCATTCGGCATATATGTTTTGTTCGTTTTTACCACGCACAAAAAAAGAAATGTTATTTTCCAGGTCAACATGTTTTGGGGGCATATTGGATCACACTTCAAAAGCAGAAATGACTGCATGTTACAGTGTTTTCAAAACAATGGGTCACATATTCCGGCAGGTACAAATCTGTGTAATTGGAGTAGACGCCGCCGAGTGTCTGTAAGTCTTGTAATTCTGCCTTGCATACTTAACCTGCAAATTGATGACATTTAACTCTTTGAGTGTTGTATCACATTAGCAGTTAACCCCAGATGGCAAGGGCAATGCTTGTAAGCATTTCCTTTGTCTCTGTTCTCTGTCTCGCTCCCTCTTTAACTTTTATTGTTACAACATTAAACAACCCAATTATAGAAACCAACAACTAATAAATGTGTACTTTGTGGGGGCAAAAAGAGAGGGGAAAAAAATATATTTTTTATATTGCTATGACAAAATATTGATTTCAACCAAAAGAAATCTCGACCATCGAGGGGTTCATTTTTTTTATATTTAATAGTTTTTATTGTGGTGGCTGTTTGTGGGGAATTTGCTAAATAGGGTTTAACATTAGTCTACGACATATACCTGGGTACTCTGCAGGTTTGAGTTTGTCTCCAGGTAAGTTTATTTTCCCGTTGAAGCATGTTGGGATGAGATGACTAAACAAGAAAGATAGCAAAAGCCTGAGATAATTATTCTTCTGTGAATCAACCCCACTTAACCAAGTACTATGGATCATGACCTCAGTAAGGCAATAGTTGTCCTAGGTAGGGCTTTTAATTGTGTACCCCTTTCTCTTATATTCTGCATAATGTGTTGCATATTTCTCTTTTCTGGCATCACAGTGTTAGGTACTGAAATCTGCAAATCGGCAATATATTATAAATTACTC
Organism: Spea bombifrons; assembly: GCF_027358695.1. Lineage (NCBI taxonomy): Eukaryota > Metazoa > Chordata > Amphibia > Anura > Pelobatidae > Spea > Spea bombifrons. Next base: position 90,945,801 of record NC_071087.1, read on the forward strand.
TCCTGTTGATCCTGTTGATATTAACTAATACAGGTCACTAAAAAACAATATCTATAGGGGCGTGGTTTGCATGGCAGCCTGATCGGACGTGTTTTGCTGGTGCTCTGCGACCTGCCAGCTCTATCGCATTCCATCCACACGATTTAGTGGCTTTTTCCTTTTATTTTGATTTCTATTCCGTTCGTCCGTCTATGTCGACTCACCGTGGGAGGAAATCGACTAAAATGCCGAGTTTCTTTGAACCTAAATCGCGGAAGAAAACTCCCGCGCAAGATTCGGGCCTACCGCATGATCAGGATGAGGACTCAGACGCCTCCATGAGTCGCGCTTCGGCATCACACTCAAGGCCTCCTTCTCCTGCATTACCCTCCCAAGAGGAGCTTACCGATCCCCAACAGCCACTTACCTCACACATGATGAAAGCCTTGCTTCGTGAGATGAGAGATCAACTACGCCAGGACTTCCATGAAATAGCCTCTTCCCTGCGGCGAGACTTAGATGGCCTGGGAGACCGGACGGATGCCTTGGAGCGCCGTTTAGAGGACTTTGCGGATGCCCATAATGCTCTGGCTGACGGCCACGTGTCCACGCAGAGTGAGCTCTCGCTTCTCCGTTACAAAATTATGGATCTAGAGGATAGATCGCGACGCAATAACATCCGTCTCCGGGGCATCCCGGAATCTGTGGATCAAGCCGACCTCCATGAATATGTTACGGCCCTTTTTGCAGCTCTTCTTGGCGATACTTTACCTGCCGACATTCGCCTAGACCGTCTTCATCGTGTTTCCCGCCCGAAGAACCTTCCAGGATCCCCCCCACGTGACGTGCTGACGAGAGTTCATTTCTTCGATGTCAAGTCCAAGATCATGCAAGCGGCGCGCAATCAACCTTCCTTACCTTCCAGGTTCCGCGATGTTCAGCTCCTGACGGACCTGTCCCAGCTCACGCTTCAATTACGCCGAGCCTTTGCCCCTGTCACGAGCATTCTTCGCTCGCACCAGATCCGCTACAGGTGGGGGTACCCGGTCCGCCTGATAGTATCCCGGAACGGCTCAACTACTGTCCTCAACTCACCTGAGGATGGTCTGGCCCGCGTGAAATCTTGGGGTCTAGAGTCGCCCTCCGCACCGGATCCAGCTCGTGCTATCACTCCATCGAAAACAACTTCCACCCCGAAGAAGCTGAAACGGGACTGGTCGACTAAAGCTTGATCTGCTGGCGTTCGTCGACGGGTAACCTCTGGTCGTTTGAATTTTGTGTGTTTTTCCTCTCGACCTCTTAGCCTAATAGGCCCTACCTGTGTTACACTTCGCTCTTATGTTTTTCTTTTTACCATTTTTTACGCATTTTACCATGAGTTTCGTTTTTATTATTTTTCACGTTTTCGTTCACTACACCACATACATAGACGTACCCACTGTTACTCAGGGCTGGCTGGCCGCCGTGGGTCCTATTTTCCCAACTTGTTTAGTGCCCCCTCGGTGCTATTTATATCATTAGCACGGTTTTCTACTATACGTTGCTCTTGACCATGAGCCGATTTTTGTTACTGGTTTACTGGTTTATTCCGTTTTATTTACTTTATCGTTACTCTGCAAGTACCATTCTTGATTTGTCCGTCATTATGTACTGTACTGCATTGCTCTCTGGCGTTCTTTTGGTGGTGGGGTGTCTCCCCCTCGGATCCTATTATTTTTTTTTATTTTTTATGGTGAATTGTTTTTTTTTTCTTTTACCTGAGACTCCAGCTACTGATATTGCTTTCTCCTCCTATTCAGCACCATGGCTGACATAAAGATTCTCTCTATAAATGCTAAGGGCCATAACATGCCGCAAAAACGTGCCCTGCTGTGGAATGAGGCCAAATCTCTCCGCGCCAGCATTCTCTGAGTCCAGGAAACGCACTTAAAAAAATCTCCACGGCCTCTGCTATATTCCCCTCACTTCACCACACAATTTCACTCAATGGCAACGTCCAAAACAGCCGGAGTCTCTATTTTAATTTCCAACCGTCTTGCTTTCTCTCTGATACATAAACATGTGGATCCGCGGGGCAGATACCTTATATTAGTGTGTAGACTTAATGACACTGTATACACTCTTGTGTCCTTCTATACTCCCAACACATCACAACTTAGTTTTTTTCGTATGCTTTTGGGGAAGCTAGACGCCTGTAAACAAGGTCGGGTGGTCCTCTGTGGCGACCTCAACACTGCTCTCTCCCCGGCACTAGACTGCACTACACGACGCGACACTTCTCACGACACACGCAAACTCACCCTTGGATCAGACATGTCCTTTTTGGTCCATTCCCATCACCTCTTTGATACGTGGAGGGTCCTGCACCCCTTGGACAGGGATTACACTTTTTTTTCGGCCCCACATAATATTTATTCCCGTATTGATTATATTTTCTTGGATAAACATACACTGCAATCTGTTTCCTCCTGCACCATAGGGACCATTTCCTGGTCTGATCATGCCCCTGTCTTGCTCACTCTAAAAACTGACTCTCCTTTCATCGGACGTGGCTCCTGGCGCTTGAACGACTCCCTCCTACATAATGAAGGCCATAGAACACAAATCCACACACATTTGACACAATATTTTCAGGACAATGCCCTCCCTGACACTCCTATCGAGACCTTATGGAACGCTCACAAAGCGGTCCTGCGAGGTAGACTTATCAGCCTAGCTTCTTATGTTAAGAAGCAACGGTCTGACTCGAAACTCCTCTTACTGAGGAAGTTATATGACCTAAATATGCTCAATAAAACACACACAACGGATTCCCTCACACGCGACATTACACGTATCAAACTTCAGCTATCGGACCTTAATGCACAAACTACAGCTCACATGCTTCTTCGCCTTAAGCAAAAATTCTATGCCAAGGGTAACAAGGCCGATACTTTGTTAGCACGTAAACTCCGTCACACTACGGCCATCTCTAGACCGCATTACATTACGGCATCCTCTGGTCTACATGTTAGTAATCCCTCTCAAATGACTGAAGTTTTTGCATCCTATTATGCCAAATTATACAATCTCCAGACCGACACCTCTCTACATCATCCTTCTCACGCTGACATAACCTCCTACCTAGCCCCTATCCCCTTGCCCTCTCTCCCATTGGAAGGCTCTGCCTCTCTGGTGGCTCCCATAGAATTGGGCGAGGTTGAGAGAGCGGTGGCTCAACTTAAAAAGAACTCAGCACCGGGTCCAGATGGCTACACGGCCACTTACTACCGCACCTTTTTACCCACACTCGGCCCTCACTTACTTTCTTTATTTCGCTCCTACATGGCTTCTGGCATTGTTCCTCGCGAGAATTTAACAGCTCACATCATCACCTTGCCAAAACCAGGTAAACCTATGGATGCTTGCTCCAGTTACAGGCCTATTTCCCTCCTTAATAACGATATTAAAATATATGCCAAAATCTTAGCTAATCGTTTGTCTCCCTTCCTTCCATCGCTTCTCCATCCTGACCAAGTTGGCTTTGTTACAGGCAGACAACCCTCAGACAACACCCGTAAGTTTATTAATGTTTTATGGGAAGCCAACAGGGAAAAACTCCCGGGTTTGTTCTTATCGTATGATGCGGAAAAAGCCTTTGACAGGCTCCATTGGAAGTTCCTCGAACTTACCATGTCTAAATTTAATTTTCCCCCCGAATTTATCCGAGCGGCCATGGCACTTTATTCTTCCCCCTCTGCCCACATTTCCATGCTGGGTTTCCTGTCATCTCCGTTTGGTATCTCCAACGGCACACGTCAGGGATGCCCCTTATCCCCTCTACTCTATATTTTGGCATTAGAGCCCTTGGCGGCCTCCATCCGTTCCGACCCATTCATTATGGGATTTCCCATTCCCAATCACCCCCAATGTGTCTTGGGTCTTTTCGCCGATGATATTTTGGTCTCCCTTACCTCCCCATCTCAATCTCTGCCTGCTCTACAACGCCACTTTTCTCAATATTCTTCTGTTTCCTACCATAAAATAAATATACCCAAAACACAAGCTATGAGTTTCCATCTGGACCCGGTCGAGCGCACTCACCTTCTTGCTTCCTATGATTTCACATGGCAGCGTTCTCACATCTCTTACCTGGGAATCAAACTACCCAAATGTATCCATCACATAAATCATCTCAACATTTTGGCTACCTGGCAGAGTGTTAGGGCGGACATTCTTAGGTGGCAGAAGTATGAACTGTCCTGGTTGGGTCGTGTGAACGCCCTTAAGATGACAGCCCTCCCCAAACTCCTTTATGTTTTCCGTACTGTCCCTGTCCGCCCCCCAGCTAATTTATTGACCACGATTCAAAAATTTTTTGTACACTTCACCAAAGTAAAAACCACCTCCAGGGTGGCTGCGCGTACTCGTGCGGTCCCCAGACTGCGTGGAGGTTTGGGGCTTCCACATATCCCCTCTTACTACTCGGCCTGTGCTCTCTCACACGTTTTATCATTTTATGCTCGCACTGACTCCCCGACTTGGGTACACCAGGAGAACGCCATCTTATCTCCCTACACTTTAGCTCAGCTCCTGTGGGTGCAGGGCCCTTCACGTCCCTCTCTGCCGGCTTTACCACCTACGACCTCCTTTGTTTTTGAAACTTGGAGTGCCGTCTCCAAACACCTGCCCTCCTTGACCAAACTTACCTTTCTCACGCCTCTCCGTTCTCTCGAATTACTGATACCTGGCCTTAGTCTTGCCCACTGGCTCCGGCCTACTCTCCAGGTCTTGGGTGACCTTTATGGTGGTCGTGATCTACATTCTTTCTCGTACCTTACATCTCATCATGGCCTCCCCCACCACGATTTTTATAAATACCTCCAGATCCGTCACCTTCTTAACTCCTCGTCTTGCTCTCTGACCCTACATACACAACCACTTCGTCCTATTCTGGCCCTGTGTGTGGCCGCTCCTTTCTGTAAGGGCGCTATTTCAACCTGGTATTCTCTCATATTGCAGCGTTTTTATGCCCATAAACTTCCCCATATGGTGGCGTGGGAGAGGGAATTACACCTACAGTTGTCACACGAGTCTTGGCTTGAGGACATGATGAGGGGAGTTTCGTTTTGCACAAATCACCTTGAGCTGCAAAAGAAAATAAGCTGCAGGTGGTATCTTACCCCAGCTCGCCTGTCTCATATCATCCCTGGCCATTCCCACCTTTGCTGGAGGGGTTGCGGTTTAGTGGGGTCTATGACCCATATGTGGTGGAGCTGCCCGATATTACAGCCCCTGTGGAAACAAATATTTTCCCTTTTCCCGTCATTATGTCACATTAATTTAGATTTCCGTCCTGAGCTTGCCCTCCTTCATATGTTTGACGATCCCCCTCCCTCTCCCGTTCGGAAACTGGTTGTCCATGTCTTTCTGGCGGCTAAGTTGTGCATAGCTAAAAGGTGGAAGGCATCGTCCCCACCTTTACTTTTAGAAGTCATTACCACCTTGGAGAAGCATAGGGTCATGGAAAAGATGTCCCATATGGTAAATCACACTACACATATCTATGACCGTGTGTGGTCTCCTTGGATTCACAGCTCCGTTTACACTACACACTTCTCCTAACCGCCTCTCAACTTGCCTTACTTTTGGGTATGCCATGTTTAGTACTTTTTCTTTCCCACACCACCGAACGCATTACTACAGAGTACGATATGTTTTGTTATTTTGTTGTTTTTTTTTTTGGTTCTTTTATTATAGTTCGGTTCACAACATTGCCTTTAAATGTAAAAACTGGACCACCTTTTGTAATTCCGTCCGCAATTATATTATTTTACCTCCACTGGGAGTTTTCTCCGTATTGTTTGGTATGTCGACAACGTTGTAACTCTGCCTTGGGCAGCCTATGTCTTCTATACGAACCATTGTGGATCTGTATTCCTATGATCCTTGTCTTCGATCCTGATTTGTTGTATTTTAACTGCTGATTGCGTACGCTCTTTATGTGCTCACATTTTTTTATCTCCTTGGTCCTCAATAAACTTTTATTTGAAAAAAAAAAAAAAACAATATCTATAGCATTGCTCAAATTTGGTTGTTTCGGTATATTTCAGATTTCTGATCTGTCATGCATAGTTTTTATAATTTACTTTTGTATTCCTGCCCTTGTAAACTCTATATAAATTCTATTTGGTGTATGGGTCACAATGACATATTAATCTCCAAATGTACGGTACTTTTTATCGGTGCAATACCAAGTGCTACCCCGAGAGGGCACTAGTTATTCAAATACGCACACAAAACAAATGTGACTAAGCCATAGTAACTTCAAGTTGTTTAGTTAAAAAAACATGGAAGTTACAAAAGTTAGAACTTGGTTATCTGCATATTGTAATCATTTGTATATTAATAAATTGGATTTAGTTTATGTCGCTTTATGCCTATCCCATACCTGTGCATGTTTCAATTCATTAACTGTATTAACCTCTACTAATTTGCTGTTCCATTTATCTGCCACCCCGTCAGTAAAGTAAAGCTTCTTTACATTACATCGGCGGCTTTGGCCCTCCAGTTTCTCGTTCTAACGTTTCTCCTCCCTATTAACTCTTGATCATTTTTTATAACTCTTTAATTATTTAAATGTTTCTATCACATCTCCCTTCTCTCTTCTTTCCTCCAAGCTATGCGTATGGAGACTCCAGCCACTATATGCACTTAAATGCATACAATAACTGAGTGGACCCTTGCAGAATCCCCCCATATGCATTTGCCTCTGCTCCTCACCACAAGTCAGCTCAAGCGCTGGCTTAGTGAACGCTGCAGGCGGCGGTCTGTTCAGTGGGAGCACTTTGCTTCAAGCAGCCAATCCGTGGCACGATTTGTCAAACCACGAAGCAAGAGGACAGCTGCAGGGCTGTAGCTTCTTTCCCTTCTTTTCTTATTTTTTTTTATCTTTGAAGAATGAACAGAGTACTCACAGATTATTTTAATAAGCATTCTTCGTTGGTAGAGGTACAGGGACATTAAACTGTCCTTTTAAAGGCGCCTGAAGAAGCACAGATAAGCTGAAGATAAATTGACACACACAAAAAATAAAAAATTAAGATGCTAGTGCTCACATACATGGAATAGGAATGCAGTGATGAATATAAGGACGGGAATGTATATGTCTACACATGTTGTCATATATACAGGTAAATATAGATGAATATGGTGCGCTTAAAAATACAGTACATATAGCAGGTGGGGGGGTTATGTAAAACCTGTGTAGTGGGACAGGAAACCCAAATCGGCATTGATTCCTCTGTTCTTGCTGTTGAGTAGTTGAATCATTCTGACTTCAAAAATGTGTTTTTCTTTGGTATTACTGAAGTCTCCTTTCAGCACTTGGGTGAAATGGTGTCCCACAGGGGTGCAATAGGAATTTTCCTTGTGGTGTTTAATGGAATGTCTGTGCATGTTCATTCTATTATTATATATATATATATTTTATTTGTCCCAATTTCAAACACACTTCATATGCCACGGTATGTCATGTTCTATTTTGAGGTCATGGATGTATATCTAATAATTTTATTTATATTAGTTTATTTATGTTTTTACACTTAATCTATGTATCTGAACTAAGAAATCCTGCTAAACCTCCCACATCCTAACCCAAAGTGTAAAGAAAAGACTGCTATTCACTCTATAATGATGATGCTGCAATTGGCCGAGATTGGCGACAGTAGAGAAGGGCGTAATAATAGTCCTCTGCCTTTCTCCCTCCTTAAGGAGCTGAAGTACTCCAAAGTACTATGCCAGTACCTTACTACACATTGCTCAAAAACAGAAAAAAAGCATTCACCTAAAGTAGAAGCTGCAGCTCTGCAGCATCTGGCAATCTCTATCTGTAACAACACAGACATTAAAGCCTTCCAGATATAATAATAAAATGGGAGAAATTCAATTGAGTCTATATGCTGACAATATTTTAGCGATTATTTCTAATACTATGACATAATTGCAAAGTGTACAAAAAATATAAACACAATATAATTATTAGGCCAGTGGTTATTACAGTACGAAGCCTATAATATATAGGTTTCTATGTATATGCATATTAAAAAATAGATTACTTTCAAGGCACATGTTTTTTTCAGGTGCCTAATGTTTGTTTTTAACACAGAACAGAGAGACAGCTGTTCCGACTACATTGGATTTCTGGTTTAGGTTTCAGCAAGGCACTAAGGAAAAAGAATAAAAAAACAAACTGCCCTTTCACCTACATAACACTCAGTTCAGTAAACTTCAGTAAATTGATGTTTTTGAAGAAAAATATTAGTTGTCAGGTCACAGAGACAGACCTGGTTCAAATAGTATTTTAAGGTCAAGCATTTTTTTCCAAACTCTTAGCTAGATTTACAGCATGGTATGAATAGACTGTTTGTTATCCCTGGGTAATCTCAATAACTCTATATTACACAACACTAAAATAAACAGAAAACGAAAACCATTTGTGTAAAGAAAGGCAGCATATGTTTGGGGGCAGAAACATATAGGATGCTGTAGCCTTTCCCCTATTTCCTTGTAAAATTATATAGTGTCATCAGAGCTGGCCCTCCAGAAACGAGTTTACAATTTAACAGGCGTAATCCAGAGCAGAATGTAAAAATGTTTTTCCTAGATGACCAAATTTGCATTCAAGTTACATGTAGACATGATGGCTGTTTCTCAACATACCCAAAATGTAAAATGTTGTACTATAAAAGTAAATATAAGCATGAAGGTGTGAACAATGGGCTTGTGTCTAACTAAGCTGCTGTTGCAGTAACTTCTCCCGGAAGGGATTTTTTTCTTTGGTGGGGGAATGGCTGGATGGCCATAGCAAGACTTAATGGGGTCAACTAGCCTTGTGTAGGCCTTAAAGTTCCACATTACAGCTGCCTGATGTAATAAATAAGATAAAGTAAAAGTGGCAGTACCCATAGACTAGAGGACTGCATTGGAAGGAGGGTCCCGCGGGACCCGCCAAAAAACTTGCTGGTCTGCAGGCGGGAGCAGGCGTTCAGGCAGGCACTGTACCTGCCGTTCCCGCTAATCCCGCGCAGCCCCGCAAAACTGCCTTCTCGCTGCTCCCTTACAGTGTCTCCTGTCTTGCTCCGCGCAGGAACAAAACGGAGTCACGTGATGTGACGTCACTTCCCGTGACTCCGCCTTGTTCCTGGCGGAGCAAGAGAAGAGACCCTGTGAGGGAGCAACTCGAGGGCAGCCTTGTGGGACTGCGCGGGAAATCTGCAGTTCAGGTAAGGAGTTGGGTTTGATTGGCCACAAATGTGGCGGGAGCGGGCGGGATTGGCCACAAATGTGGTGGGAGTGGAACACCCACATTGCGGGAGCGGGCAGGATTGGGCAAAAAATCAGCGGGAGTGGGCGGGAGCGGGATTAAAAAAGCAGTCCCTCGCAGGGCTCTCCCAAAGACTACCATGTCAGTAAGCCGAACATTGTATGTTAGTCTAGGTGAAATCCTCACCAACCAATTGCTGGAGCTGACTGTCAGTCAGTATATCATGTGGGCATAGGGAGGAGATGTGTTCATCTAAACTATGAAATATTCATTTATGACAATTATGTATTTTAAAGTAGGGATTCAAAGGGTATAGCTTCCATTAAAATCAATTTTCCCATTTGCATCTTCTATTGCTTAAGGGCAAACATTTCCAATTACAATACATTTCACTGCCTTTTGGCTAATCTTTTTGGAGCTATTGAAATAAAAAAGACTACAGCACACAGGAAAATAATGTGTATTGTTATGCCTACTATGTACTAAAAGCTAAATATGACTAAAGCAGACTTCAGAATGCTTAATATGTGGAGTCCAAAGAGTAGAAAGGTCCAGAGTAAGTACCTTGTGGAAAATGCTTCAAACACAATTGAAACACATTTGACATTTTCTTTCCTTTCTTTCTACCACAGTTCTTTTGTCCTTGTTTTCTTTACTTTAAATAAATATGAAAGGAACATCCAGTTTAATTAACCTGAAGACAAGTGCTATTAATAACCAGAGAGAAAAACATCAGATGCCTGTAAGAAACCTCTGAATACAGAGAATACACTGGAGAACACAACTTCACTCATTAGTGGTCAGATAAGGAACACTGAATATAACCAGGCCATTGTGTCAGCAGAAACCACAAATGTTGATAATGCTGTGAAACTGATTAGATTACTGGATATGTTTAAAAAACAATTCTTTTGACCTCTGGGCTGTGAATTTATTAGGCCAGGGATAATAAACATTTCCAGTATTAGCTAAACTTTCATGGTCCTTGACAATCTGTAACCCAAAATGTATATAAAAAAATGATGTAAACTATATGACCAAAAGTATTTGGACACCTGACCATCACCCCTACAGTATAGCTGTTTTCAAACTCATCGTCATTAATATGGAGCCCCTTTCTGCTGTTCTGAGATGGCTGAGATTCTTCAAGATTTTGGACTGTATCTGTGGACCATGTGTTCATTCAGCCAAAAGAACATTTGTAAAGTCAGGCACATACTCCCTCTCACACACAATTACACATTTATACTCACACATACACATCCATACTTGCACACACGTACACATACACATGCATGAACACGTCACATGCACATCCATGTTCACACATTTACCAATACACACACATCCATGCTCACACACTTACACATCCATGCTCACACATACTTACACATACACACTCATCAATGGTCACACACAAACACACATACTCATCTACGTTCACACATTTACACATACACATTCATGATCATGTGCACTTCTACATGCACATTCATGTTCACACACACTTATACATGGACATTCAAGCTGACACACAAACACAAATGCACTCTCACTCTACGTACATACAGTCATACATGTATACTCCCTTACCCTCTACCTCCTTACCCCACTCACCCCCTTACATCACCTGCAGCTTTACCTCCGGCAGTGAGCAGCCTCATATTCTTGCCTCCCTGGGCTGGTCCAAAATTGTTTACAAAGGGCTGGTCTGATGGCCCCTTTGTGAGCAATTTTGTACCGGCTTCAGGGAGCAATTGTTTGGCACCCCCTTGGCACCCGGAGTGGACCACCCCCCCGCTATATATATACCACTGCCTTTTACCCATCAAATGTTCAAATGCTTTGGGTCGCAAAAAGGGCCATTTACCTAGGTGTTATATTACATGTCTTCTTGTGGTTAATGTTTAATTATGAGCCAATACTCACCCCTGTATTTACCCCGTAGCTCTCCATTCACATATGTGACTTGTACAACTCTCCTTCACTTTCCGTCCATGATCATGGAGGATACCCTGTTGTCTGTCCTCAGCTGCCCTTAGTTGTTTGATTACCAATGGCACCCATGAGATCAGACAACTCCTGGAATGGGGCAATTCCAAGAATTGAGGGATCGCTATTCCCTGCCCCGCTTGCAGTTTTTTAAATAGTTGCATAACTATCCATTATGGGAGCTTTGGGCCAAAAACACTACGCATTTTGAAACTCTCTAAGATGTTCCTGTGTTGGAGACAGTATGGTAACATGCGTACTATGATGTGCATTTGGTGGAGCTGCCCTAAACTACAGCAGTTTTGGAGGGAGGTTTCTGTTTAGTGCAGGAGATGCTACTCATCCCAATAAGACGTACAATATTTGTGGCGTTGTCAGACAGGTACACGCGGGGAATAGCCAGGCTGCATCAGAAGCTCTTGGCACACATATTAGTCGGGTCAAAACATATATAGTGAAAAGGTGGAAGCTTTTTCTGCCGCAGACATGGCTCACATCTATCAAAGAGTGTAGGAGCCTTGGGACACATTCTATGAAAACATCTCTACTATTGGCAACCTATTATACTTATTCTCTCCTCTCACTCTTCTCTTTCTTCTTCTTGGGTATGTAGGTAACCTGTCTTCTCCTTGATCCTTGTAGAACTTAACAGAATTTGAGTCGCAAAAACATTAATACAAGCGTACCCTTGTCTCTTAGACACTTCCTGTTGCTATAGTGCTTGACAGTAATGAAACATGTGGAATGCTGTGCTGACACTGTAGTTTCTTAACTTAGTAGTGTAATAAATACATGGGTTACTTAGGTCAGACAACTTGACATTGGTGCAAGATTAGAAAAGTGCTTGTATATTTGAAGACGTCTTAGCTGTTTAACAGATGCTACCAGTTCAATGCGTAAACTACAGTCATGTTAAAAATGGCACATATTAACCTTATATCATTTAAAAGAACTGTATATTATAGTAGTTTTCCTTATGTATGTAACATTGACCTGAAAGAATGAGCTGTAGTTTCAGGCCCCAGTGAATGCGTTGGAAAGTGCATCAGAAGTTAAGAATTACTTAACAATAGGAAAAAACTGTTTAGACAACTTGCATAACTTTGTGGCTTTGTTAAAATTCAGGGTATAGCCAATCCCAATCTACCCCTAGGATAAGTCATGTTAGGAGTCAATGGAGTCCCAGTTCTCTGTTGATTGCTAATGAGAAATTCACAGTAGGACATAAAAGGAACAGTTACTATATTATTATTAATTCAATTATTAAGTCTATTTTTAAGCATATCATCTTATTCAGTACTTACCATTTAGAAAAGCAAGCAGAATTTCACTTTCTGCTCATTTGCAGTCCCAAAGGAGGGCTGTCACCTTCTTGTTCCTGGTGGAGGGGGGGGGGCAAGTAAGGCCAAGTGGTCCCCCAGTAACATTATCACAAACTTGCTGGGCGATTGCTACCTGCTGACATCAGTTAAACAGCATCACGGGATCTCTGTGTTTTCCTAATGCAGGGATTGATCATTGTGAAAGTCTTGAACGCCTGCTCAGAAACTGAAGAAATGACCAAATATGCTACGTTCTGGCGGTCTAATTCTAAAACTTAAATGTTCTATCAAGCGATGTGTTTGCTTCTGTGTCCTTTTATTCGGATCAAATTATTTTTAAAAAAATGACTAAATAAAGAAGTTTTAAAAAAAATCATTCAGTTTACTTTGTATAAGCAAAAACTTTTGCTTTGTGTAAGCAAAAACTTTATCAACAAACACCGCCGGCTGTTCCTGCCCTAGATAGAGCACCTGCTCTGTGTTAGGTTTTATAGCTAAGCAGTCATTTGGCTTGTGGCACTAACATGGACTTTTACAAAAGGTTTAAGTTAAATGCAGATGTAATGCAAACACTTGGCAGATTTGAGTTGGAACCCAAAGTTTTCTGGGCTTCTTCTACAATAACCTTTCCGTCTGTCCTTTTTGTTTGTTTAATTACAATTCAAATGCCTGTATATGTAATACTTGCAGTTGTGAAAACCTGTGTGTCTCAGGTATCCGCTCTCAGTGTAATGAGAATTAGACACTAGTTTGTACTTGGTATGTTAAAACATCACTCTACTAAATAACACACAGAATCCATGATATTGTGTTTACGTTCATTTTTCATTAAAAAACAATTATTTTAATACGATGATGAAAACCTATGTATATTCTATGATATAATATACCTGAGCACATGCGTTCTAAGAGCAAATCTCTCTTTTTTTCTCTCTCATATATCAGATATTGACACGTGGGAAGTCGACACCAGCAACTTCACACGCAACTTGTTAATTACTGGTTTTGTGGGACGGATGAAATTGTATTTACGGTACGTTGTAAGTCTCATTTGCAAGTAATTAAGCTATATGGACTACTACTGAAGTTCCACTAAAGGCAAGGGTGTATATGTTATCCTTTGTGTGTTTCCAGGGGAATCTGAACATTCTTCCCAGGAGGTCTTCCAATCCACTGGTTAGGCATTCCTATATGAATCACGTGTTATGCAGTTATATGTCTGTTTTATGAATATAAACTGGGAATTTAAATGGTGATAGTTCATAGGATGTTGTTGCACGTAATAATGTCAATATATGTTGTGCTGGAGTTATTGTTTATTAAGTATTAAAGGGGGCACCCTTGTCAGTAATCTCTGCAGCAAAGGGTTTATCCATACAATTATGCATGGCTTTTATTACATATTTTTGTATGTTTTCTTTAAAAGAAACGACTTCTCCCCAGACCAATGTTTTTGGTATTTTCTTTAAAAATGCCTTTAAATACCCCCTGATATGCCACTCAGACTTACAAATGCATCCCCAGAGACCCCGTGCTTCAGACAACCCTGGTGGCTAGTGGGGTGCATCTGCGCAATGCACGTAAATAATCTCTGATGCTGCATGGCACTTCTGCCAGGGTTTCTATGACGGAGTGCCGGAAGGTGGTGTCATGCCGCTGTTCTGTCAGAGAAGCCCAGCAGAAGTTGTCTGCGCATATTGCCCAAACGTCCACCAGCTGCCAGACAGGAGGATCTAGGTCCCCTGCGGCGCTCCGAGGGATCTGGATCTTAGCCTTTTAATCTGACCTCTATTTGAGGTCAGATTAAAAGTCAACATTGAATATAAATGACCTTGAATATAAGACAAGGGGCATTTTTCAGAGCATTTGCTTATATTCCAGCAAATATGGTAATATTAAATATAAATAGATCCTTACTTATAGATTATACTTACCCCTATCTATACTGCTGTTTATTTCATTATTTATATTTGCATTTATGTTGAGATATGGGGGCACAGCTGAAAGAATAAGCATGTCAATTAGTTTCCTGTCTTGCGGTACTTTCCCCTTCTCTCTCCACCCTGTCTGAACTACTCAGCTTCCACCAAAGAGAGACAAAAACAATAAACATATAGAAACAATGGAGAGGAAAATGCATCCTGAGAACAGAAAGTTAAGATGAGGGCTCTCGTGGAATACCTACAATTCCAGTACATGTATACTGTATGATATTTAGTACAATGGTACAACTATAAAATGGAGGATTCGGAAAAAGTAAATACCATTAATACCATGAAATCTCTTTTGGGAGTCTGCAGTGACTGTAAACATGGACAAAGTTTTTTTAGGACAGCTTATATTGTGTATCATTACAGTTTTTGAGACACAGATGCTTGAATTATTTATCATCCTTTTATTATCATATTATTATTATTACATTGAAAGTACCTTTTATGTAGATGTCTGAAAACAATGGGAGGAATTCACTGGCTCAGTATGACTTTGAGATAAACCGATAAACGTGAAATATTTCATACATTAGCAACAAGTTTTCAGAAAGCTTCTTAGACATGGATTCAACTGTAATTTAATAAACACATCAGATGTAAATTCCAGAAACATGTGTTACAAGTAGACTTGTGCATTCGTATTCGGGCGACCATACAAACATGGCGGAGGCAAAACATATACAACACGAAGAATCTTTGTGTCTGTCTTCGTTTACATGTGACCGACTCTATTGGTCGCCTGCAGGGGCCCTGCCGGCGACCAATAGAGTCGTTCTTATGGCCCTTTAACTCCTGAAGGCAAACCGATGGATTTCCGCTCCCATTAACCCCTACGATGCTGGGGTAAATAGAGTCGCTTGTATGGACCTTTAACTCTTGGAGCGGGGAAACAGGCCAACTTCCGCGTCAGGAGTTAAAGGGCCGTGTAAGCGACTCTATTGGTCCGTACGAATGCCATTGGCATTGGTCATTCGTACGGACCTTTAACTCTTGGAGTGGGGAGACCAGTGGTCTCTCCTGGCCAAGTTGCGGGACCAGGATTTTAGAAGTCTGTACGGGGGACTCTATTGGTCGCCACCAGGGGGCTTGTCTTCCATCAACCAATGAAGTACAGGTGCACTTCATTGGTTGATGGCAGATGATCTGGTTCTTCTATATGGGACATGTTTGCAGAAGTAACATTTCAAGGACACCCCTGTGTCCCCATGAGCATTGTTCATATCCTTGTTGTGCTTCTTACAAAATACAGCAAGCAAAGTGGCCCATATAACACTTGTAATTTTTACTTTTTGTCTAGAGAATCAACACTATTTAAAATGAGACCAGATCAGTTATAAACAAACAGATTGATGAATTACTGTGTTACACTCAAAGAAAAAGGCCCATGAGCTTCCTTGATTTAAAGATGTAATGCATCAACTGAAGTTTTTTTTTTTTTAGCTTTTGTCTTGTTTTTCCTAAAGCAGCCAGGGTATCTGCATAATCCATGGTTAAAGGCATTATGCGCATCATGAAAGGATCCATTCTGTGCTTTTCATTATAGGTTTTCCATGCATTCACATCCATTGAGCATGATCCAAATGTGTTTAGGTACTCAGCCACCTTGTCCCTGGACTAATTGACTACTACGGTCATGCCTGTAGACATTATTAGATACTAATGCTGTTCTGTTTTCTAAACCGTTCTCAAAATGTTTTTCAGAAGCTGCACATTGACCATTTTTATGTGTTCTGTCATTGTTATCTTAGCCCAACCTACTAGTCAAACACTGTGACTGCTTATCACACTGCCTGTGGTAAACAATAGAATGGCTCGGTGTTAATCACCCAGCTGGACAAATTAAACTTTATGGAGGAAAGGGCTTTATTAGCACTGGCATAAAGAATCAGGTCATAGCAGCATTTGAGAAGGGAAAGTCATCCAAAATATCACATGCCTGACAACAATGGCAGCTTTCATGAACAAAACAAAATAAGATAAAACCATGTTCTCTGGCAATGCTAACCTACATTACTGTACATAGTAGCAATGAGTCCACACTAGATAATTCACATGAATTAATTGTAATGACCATTGTTTTTCTTAACATTGATGCATGAACAATGAATAGCTGTGAATGGACGTTGTGTGATTCTGTATGTGCATTCTGTACTTGTATCAAACTGTTTTTGGAAGGAATAACACTCTTATTGTGCTATGCATGACAGAGCAAGTAGGGACTATCCTCGTGAACTATATGAAATTGTAGTTTATGTGCAGTTTTTATGTGATTAAATATAACGTTTATTTAACATCCCAGAAAATGCAATTAATGTTTTGTCTGTTACAGTGAAGGTACAGTAGGATCTGAGTGTATATAAAAAGTCACACTGTCAGCAACGTAGATCAATAAATCAGCAAAGTCCAAATGCAAATGTGGCAGAGAAATGCAGGGTTATATGTGGAAGAAATTATATCATACAGTAATGGAAAAGAATACAAAATCATAAAAGTTACTAACTTGCCACTCTATCAACGAAATATATATATATATATATATATATATATATCTATTGGAATGCCTTTGATGTACATAGGACGTACATCAAGAAACTTTGAAATCAGGATAAATGAACATCTTAGAAATATAAAAAATGGTTTTACCCAACATTCAGTGTCAAAGCATTTCCTAGATTTCCATAATAAGAATCCAGAGGGTTTCACATTTTGTGCTGTAGAGGAAGTGCAAAGATACTGGAGAGGTGGTAATGGTGTAAAAAATATGGGACAGTGGGAAATGAAGTGGGTTTTTTATTTGGGAACGCTCTTATGGTATTATTGTGGCTGATAAATACAAAAAAGGGATATGATAAAAGATAGTTTATCTTTTGATGATAGTAATATACATGACTTTTTATATATTTTACATGTTTTGTTAACATAGAAGATATAGGTGGTTATATAAATATAAAGTGGTGCCTTTGAGGATAATACAAGTTATTTATTAAAGTCCTTTAAAATGCGTTTGTGGATAAGGGATGTCTCTTTTCTTTGAGAATATTACCTGAAATGATGCAAGTAGGAGACGGTACCTTTTAGAGGCTTATGGACAGTTGTAAGTAAAGAGGAGGATCATCCACAGAGATCCCGAGATATGGGCCGCTCTCTTGAGATGTGACGTATATGGAAGAGAGAAGGAGAGGATGCATATAAGAAACGTGTCTACAGATGAATAGTGAATTTGCCACATTTCACTGACGAGACCAGGCAAACAAAAATGAAAATCTATGAGATTATTGATTCACACAGGAGATCTGCCTAAAATTTTGGATATAAACTGAAGAATAATTTGTAAAATATGGCCAATGGGGCCCCTACAAGGCAATTACTTCCCCAGTGGCCAATTAACACTGATTGCACAAGAGCAGTTCACCTGTTGCTCCTAAGAATTTTAGTGGATTTACTGTAGATTAGTGCTTTCAAGTGCAAAATAATTTCATATTTAAGCATTAGCTTTTTCAAGAAGCTAAGACATTCTGGGGCTGGATCGGACCTGACCACAGGTAGAGTAGGTCAGCAGAAGACTTTGGATAAACTAAAAAGTCCAGTTTGCGCCAGTGGGTTCTGGACTCATAGAATGGTAGGTTCAGCCATACAGTAATTGCAAACCGAAACTATTGGGTCAGGATGATCTCAACAGTGGTATCTATTACGTGTCAAAAGCCATTTGAGAGATAAACGCACGTGTGGGGAAATTGACGTGTCTCAACTCCTAAGCACTCATTTATATGAAATGGGCCTATGTGAAGCATACAAAAAAGTTAAATTGGGTATCTAGGTTTTTGGGAGAATCTTTAAACTTTTATACGTGTTGGACATGCCCATCCTATTCACAAAGCCATTAATATTGAAATGGTTCAGGTATATCTGACATCAACAAGAAGTCTAAGATAATAGCTGAGTTGACAGGAACCTCTAGTAACCTTTGCTTTCTGTCTTCTTTTCTATATTGTGAAAGGACAGTCATGTGGGAAATGACCAATTGCCACGTGCTGAGATTTTTGTTTGCTTTCATCAGCTTATATGCATGAAAAGATTTACCACACATTGTTTAACTTTTCCTCCCATTAGCACTTTGCCTTACCAAGCAATAAATCAAATGCACACATTTCAATGCTAATTAATTATTAACACAACATACAGTTATATAGAAAGCACAATACAAAATGTGCCCATATATGAGTTTATTTGCCAATGGATAATAATAATCACAGTTATACAAAACATACAAACTTTTTCTTTTCTATATTTGCAAAATAATTTGTATTTTGTGAATACCGGTACTGATGATTTTGCATGCCAGTGTGAAAAAAGAATCTAGCAGAAGAGGTCAAATGACCCTTATTATTATGTATTTTGTAAGCTTTGTCAGAAGCAATAGGGCTGAAAGATTTATAATATTCTTTCCGTAAGTAATAAAATGGCCTCATACCAGCACATAACTAGGGTCCGATCTCAACATCCATTTTTATTTAAATAACCAAAAAAAGGTGTGACTGTGAACAGTTAAATAAACATTAGCATGAAGAGACTCAAGAATGGGTTGACCATTCAATAACTAAAATATAAAACATATTAACTAAATGTGGCTTATGTGAACTGTATCTACCTATATACAATCACATAAAACAAATAGTGTAAAACAAATTGTAATCAGAGCAGGATCAAGTAGCTGAAGGTGACTTGCTTTCAATATAATCCAGTGTCGTCCCGACCACCTGCCTCCAATAATTAATGGAAGGCCTGGAGAAACGCATAATTTTCATGATAACAGTCTGTGTCAACATGTGGTTGTGTCTAATGGGATGAAGAATTGAATTTGATGATGACTGCTATTACTGCATTTGTTAGAAAAGGTTTTATACTGGGGTTATTATTTCATTATGTTTAAAATTTCTGTTCCAACTGAGAAAAAATGCTTAACCCTAAAATTTACGGACAGAGCTCTCTTAAATTTTGTACCCTTCGCGACAATGGCTTTTTTAATATGTCTGCAGTGTTTGTGTTTAGCTGTAATTGTATGTTTTTTTAATTAAATGAAATAGTTTTTTACCCATCTACAAAAGCTAATGAAAAAAACAGCTAAATAGATTCTAATTTTTGTCCTGAGTTTAGAGATGGCCAATGTTTTTATGTTTTTGCTTTTTTAAGAAGCATATTGGTATTGCAAATCCATTATTTTCAATTTTGGTTGTCCAGTGCCCATGTCCTGTTTGAGACATCTCAAACAATTTATCCCCATCAAACCATATATTTTGTTTAACTAGATACCTCAAGAGATTTCAAAAGCTGGTATTGTAATTTTACCACCAGCCTTTGTCTAAGCTTGGAGTAGTAGTAATTTATTTTGTTTGTTTTTTCACACTCATTGTACTTTAGGTATAAATTTACAGTTCCTGATATATGCTACTGCCGAACAACCATGTCCAAAATGTGTTCAGCAACATCTGACTAGTACAGTGATACCACACATACATGGATTTGTTGGGTTTTGCGGGGCCTAAAAGCCCACCTTTAGGACATGCACAATTAAGTTTGGAATTTTGATAACTGGTCTTCCTGACATGTTTGAAGCCAGCCAATTCAATTTACCACCACCAATACATATACTTTTGAAAACTAGACATCCCAGGGTATTTCAAATGCTGGAATAAACACTTTTTATGCACTAATTCCACCACTAGCCTTTGTCAAACTTTGCAGTAGCATATTTTTGTGTGCATTTTTTTCACACACATTGTATTTCAGGTTTCAATTTACCCCTCCTGGTATATGTTACTGCCGATATGTGTTCAGCAACATCTCCAGAGTAAAGGCTCCCAAGTCCTATTTAAAGTCTGCCAGTTGAATTTTTCTCCATCAAACCATGTATTTTTGAAAACTAGACATCCCTGGGCATTTTGAATGGTGGTCATTTAATAATTTCCATGTCAGGGTTTCTGGGAAATACAGTGCCAATTTTAGGACTTCCACGTAAAAATAAACATTAAAAAAATTTTTTTTTACTTGGAACTGGATGATTCCCTTTAGGTTGACAACACTGGGGTTTTTAATTTTTAGTTTTTAGGTTTTATTTTTTTATTTTACTGATTGCATAGTGATTAGTGAGCTGGCCTCATTTGACCAGCATGGTTGGCTGCAGTACCTGAAATGACCCTCTGGGAACTCTTTAGAGGCACAATGTATCTAATTATGACGTTTGTGATTGCTCTCAGGAGCAATCACACGGGCCCCTGATTTTTGTGTGTTGGTGAAAGCCTCGAGACTGAGCTGAGGAGGCGAATGTTGATTGCTTACTAGGCTCTGGCCAGCAGGTCTGGCCAAAGGAATACAGACTTGTATGTTTAACAGCTATTTGGTCCATCCAGTTTGCCCTTTTATTTGTATTTTCCAACAGAAGCAGTATGTTCAATGGCTATATTAGTTTAAGATCCATTAAATCTTTGGTGGTGCTACAACTGTAAATGAATCATAAATTTTGTATTACAGAATCTCTTAGACTATCACCTGAGAATTCTATAATTATGAATGATAAATGTAAACAAAATTATGTATCAGTCCTTGTGTGGCTTAGCATTCTTGTTGTATTTATTATGACATGTTTTACTAACAATAACAAGTCATTATTTCTGACTAAGTCTGGAACATTTCTATTTCCATTCAGAGTCAAAACATACAGTAGACACACATTGTAAATCTGATCAATGGGTGTCTGGAGGAAGATTGTCTGGATATGGTTAATGATCTGCTATCATTCTTTTTTATTAAAGGATACATTTATATATGGGAAGCAATTATACTACCGTCAAAGTAGTATAAGCCATTATTTTAAATACTAATACTCTTCGGGTTGGATGAGGTTGTGTGAAAGAACTTGACTGGCCTGCACAGGACCCTGACCTCAACCTCGTTGAACAGTTTTGGTATGAACTGGAACAGAGATTGTGAGCCAGGCCTTCAGGTCCAACATCAGTGCCTGATCTCACAAATGCTCTACTGGATGAATGGGCAAAAAATCCCACAGAAACAAAATATTGTGGAAAGCCTTCCCAGAAGAATGGAAGCTGTTATAGCTGAAAACTGGGGACCAACTACATATTAACATCTATGTATTTAGAATGCAACAAGTCCCTGTTGGTGTAATGGTTAGGCGTCCCAATTATTTTGTATATATAGTGTATAGTTCATCATTCAGTCTAAATAATGTTTTGAAACATTAATTTTTAGTTAAGATGTTATTGACAGTTTAGGTGCTATTGTTGAAGAAAACACAACTTATTCTCAGGAACACTCCCCTCAAGCACAATAATACTCCACATATATAGGTTTTTAATGTTTTGTAGGGCCAACATTTTCCCTTACATACTACAATAGTTATTATTTTTTCAAATGTTTGGGTTGAGGTAATGAATTTTTAATTTTAGATTTCTAGTGGGAGAGGTACAATTTTTTTAACCTCTTTTTATTATTACTATTTCTATTTCTTTCGGAAACAGTAGCATAGTGTGCTTACAGTCAGCTTTGACAGTTACTATCTATAGTTTCTGTGTCAGATGGACATAGATGTAAGTGGATCCTCACATACCATTAGAAACATCTAGGTTATAAAATTGAAGGGATTATATTACTGAGAAGAACAGCCCTTAAGTACAACATAAAATCAACACCTCTATCCAGTGTTTTCCCAAAATGTTATTAAAATGTTCGTATCCATTGTGATTTGGAATTTTGTTTCTGTGTTTTTCAAATTAAAGATGACTAATAGATAACCTTTTAACACCTAAAATTTCAGCCAGCCTTTTGACTGTCAACATAATTATATGATTCGGTGATTAGCGTGATAATCACATTATCCAGAGTGAGTAACCATAGTAGTCCTGTAACAAGTAATAGAGGGATTACTCCTGACATGCGCTTTGTCAGGGGAGAAAAATCATCTGTATTTAGTCATAATATTAGGGTTAGGTATATACAGTATACATAGATCATAATAGTGGTGTGCTTATGTCGGGCACTGCCTTAGGCCGTTACCAGCACTGCACCCTCTGCACCTATTTCTACAGCCAATTACCATTCAACTGAATGCTAGGAAATGATGCTATATCCCAAAACTCCTGTCAAAAGGACATGCTACACCTGGGACAGTTCACTACTATGAAGGCTGTGCAGGCTCAAGACAGTCCCCCACTGGTGGAATATTTCTCGAAACTCCTTTCTTTAGACCACCTGTCCTGGTTTAATACTTTCAGTATCAACTACATTTGAGATACCTGGATGTCAATGTCAGGACCCAGTATGCCAACCACATATCTTAAATGTGGTAGCACTCTTTAGGCCCCCAAAAGAAGGGCTACTCAGCCAACTGGCAGCCCTTGCCTCCAAGTACCTTGGCAATCTTACATTTTGTTTGACCTCCCACACAATACAAGGGATGCCTCGTATTTCACATCAAACACTATAGGACAGTCAAGGGTAAAAGAATGTTGCTCATTAGGTCAGTGACTAATCATCAATATATGCTAAAACAAAGGAAGGGATTTCTGTATGGAACCAAGAGATCAGCATATCTCCCAGTTTCCACAGCTGCCAAAATCAATAAAAATACCTGTGTACTCTTAGCTAATTAATTGGTAGATTAGTTTACCAGCACTCATAAACCACTAGGGATTAGACATTGCAAGTCCATCTGCCTGTTGATATAGCATGTATTCATACATCCACCGGTAATTAAAGGGTTAAACATATCTATGGATGTTACCCCCCCCATAAAAGGGTGAGCACTAAAAGTGAGGCAGATGATTATACAATGGAGCACTGCTCTTTGCAAAAGCATAATTAGAGGAATAATAAAGTTGGAAATAAATCTCTTTAAACATGTGCCTTGTGCATATGTGTTATTGATTGAAAGGCTGGTTTATTTCTTGTTCTTTTACTATATCCCACCTATGGGCCTTCATAGAGAAAAGAAAGCACATTCTCTTTATAATGGTAAAAAAACTGAATAATATAAAAAAGAAAACATTGAAAATGAAACATACTCAAAATTATTCCTATGAGCATCATTTTAATTAGTATTACCACATAATACAGATTACAGAAAGCAATATGTGTTTTGCAACAGCCGAAACAAAACAAAATGTGGTTTGGGTCATGAGATTATTCATGGGTCATCATCAGTGAACAATATAGTTCAGAGTGTACAAGGCCTATGAAATCAGGTCACTGACTCCTGTCCAGTAGTTCACATTAGTTCAGGAGATCTATGCAGACAGGCAGACAGTGGTCATTACTGTTGGTGCCGACTATGTCATATTGACCTAGACCTAGAGCCTTAAACACCAATCAGTGACTGTAGTATAAATGTAAAAGTAAATTCCATAAACATTTCCTAAATCGTCTTATAAATAATATATTAAATATAGAGATTTTCATTTTATAGACCGTTTGCAGATTATCACACGTGAAAAGATCATCATACAAGGAGTATTTAGCATATAATAAACAGACTTGCTGTTGGGCAACCAGGTATATATTTATACATTCCACAGATAAGTTCATATTTACATTCATCAAGCAGATGTCAAAATGAGGGTTTAATGTTAGCTGTGGTGCATGGTACCATCATGATCTACTTAGTTTTCCCACTATGACATTGAAGCAGATTTATGGAACCCATAATGAAAAAGGTCTTGTTCTAACGCATCATTGTTATAATTATTATTTCATTTTATTTATAGAACACCAGAACATTCTGAAGCAGCATTACAATGAGAGACAAAAAAAATTGACAAAAATATTTAAATTGACAGTATACAAAATTATCAATAACAGGAACACACAGAAAAAGAGGGCAGTGTTTGGACAGGGGCGATTTGATTATAGCGAATGTTACATGGAAAGATCCCTGGCCTAGGGATCTCAAAAGAGGGAGGAAAGAGTGGTTTCTTTCCAGAATGAGGGTTGTGGGGTGTTAATAAGGCACATTGTATCCTTCTCTGAACAGTGTATCACTGTCGCTTGTGTCAGCACAGGGTGCACTGGTATATGATGTATTAAATTTTGATCGTATCTATAGCTAGATTGTAAACTCATTTGAATAGGGTCCTACTTACCTTTTGTTTCTGTAAGTGTTATGTGCTACACTACTTGTCATGTAAAGTGATGTAGAATATAATTGTTTCTATGTAAATCACTATATAATATATTTTGAACAGTATCCCATTTAGAAATATTTTAGTAAAGCTGGACTAAACAACACTATCATCTTGTTATCAATGTAATGTAGCCTTAACTAGGCAATGTATTAACACAATTGGGTAGGTAGACCAAAACTTGCATGCATGTCATCAGAGGGAAGAGTCCTCTAATTTATTATTTACTACTCCATTTACTATAATTTGTGTCCACAGGAAGCCTCAAGCCTTGCCAACTTAAATGCTTGCTTGGTACTGCCTACTCATGAACCCTGCTGCCTTGGGAGATCCATTATGAGTAGTTGCCTGGGAACCAAACATAAGGGATGTGGTTTAAGATAAAAGCCTGAGGTGTCGTGTTTAATCATGTCAGTGAAGATGGTGCCTGTGACATTGAAGTGCCACAGAGTAACACCGGGTCCTCAATCTTCTTCTGGGAATACACTTCCTGACAGGATTTGTAGCTCTTTCCCTTCCTGGTAAAACCAAAGGAGGGCCGTATGTTCTTGCCCTTCTCCAAGCAGCGGCACCACTGACATCTTCAAAGGGATTGTACAAGCCAGAAGGTCAACTCACACCCCGCACCAGTCTTTAGAGACCCTGCACCACTTTGGCATTTTCAGTTTGTCACTTGTGAGGGATGAACCAATTGTTGGTAAACAGAGATCAGTGAAGCTAACATATGTTGCTTTATATTTGGCTATAAACCAAGAAAATTAAGTATTTGTTCAGGGAATCTAAACATCTAGAGTTTGCTGATGTGTAAATCCAGCAATGGATTATTTTTTGCCACTGTGGATATGTATTTTTTTCTCCCATCAGGGCAAGCAGTACATTGTAGCTGCAGTGCAGGGGTTGTGGCTGTTTATAGTTGCTGACATCAGGTTACCTTTCACCTACTTCTGCGGATGCAAGGGAGGTTACTAGAGTTCGTTCACTGATTCCTACACATAAGCACATGATGCCAGTCATTTTGGCTACATGCCAGGCTTTGTCTTGCAAAACATGCCAGAAGGATGCTCTCTGGGGCCCAGTTGTCCAGGTATTTTTCATTCATGCCTGGTTTATTCTGTGTGGGAGATAAGCAGTCTATTAGTTCATACATTGTGCAAAGCACACAGCTAAGACTTTAGGAATAGTATGTGTTTGTAATTGTGTCCCTTTAAAACCATAAACATTTAAAGGCATAGTTTAATATTCCTGACACCACCACTATAGAAGACTACACATTATAGTACTTTAACATGCCTTCTTCCAAAATGAAAAAAATAAAGCACCTAAAGCTGCCCTCCTCCTGCATGATCTGCCAATTCTTGACACTGATTCTCTGTATGTTGTGCACAGTGGTCTGAACTGACCTCGCAGCATTTCCAAAGCTAAAGCTGGAGCTGACAGGCGGTAACCATATGACGTTCACGGAGGCACGTTTTCCCGAACACTTCGCACAGCAGGCCCAGACTGGTGATTTGTCAGTGGCTGGATATGCCCAACTGCACAGTACGTGAACAGAAAAGGTACCTTAAAGCAGGGGCGTACGTAGAGTACTTGGCAGCTGGGGCAGGTCGTATATTTGGTACCCCAGCCCCCCACACACTTGAAAATGAAAAAACACCCACACTCTCACTCACTCTTACCCAAGCTCTATCACACTCCCACTCATGCTCTCTCACACTCTCACTCACTCTCTCACACCCTCTGTCTTTTACTTCTGTCTTCTTTCTTCGTCTGCTTTTACCCCGCCCCCTAATTACGCCACTGCCTTAAAGTGCGAGGACTGCCTATTTATTGTCAGCTCAGCCTTGCTGCAAGGCTTTTACCTGGGGGGTGAGAAAAGGGCCAATGCATTATGGCCGATTAAGCAGAATTCTCACATATATTTGCAAAAGGAATGACACACACATTTAGAGGGACCACACAACTGTTATATGCATTAAAGTGCATATGATGGCTGGAATGTCCCTTGAAGTGAAATATATAATAAGTGAAACATTACTATAGGTCATAGGTTTAGTAGTTTCTGAGTAGTCTCTAATATATAGTCTAATTGTATAGCAAATCTAAAAAAACAAAACAAATTAGGTAATTTTTGGCATTCCATCTTTTCTGGACTGTATCTCCCATTATGCTAAACCAGTTAGCTGAACATTACTGCCGTTATATAATATACCACTTATGTCCAATAAGATTGCCTGCCCGGAGATAGAACCCCTTTTTTTTAACTCTTGTCTCCATGCCCCATGTTTTTGCTTTGTCACATGAAAGGACTACACGGTGTCAGTATATAATTTGGTCATATTCTGTCCCTTAGAGATCACTAGATTGCACTGGACAGCCAGCTGTGTTGTGTAAGTTTACCTGCATGAATGAACACGTGTGAATTAATATAATCACATAAGTAACTGCCATGGCTTGTTCTAGTGACACGTTATATTTCCAGCATATCCCTTTTGCATGTACCTGCTGCCAACAGAGGGAAGAATATCATGGCGGCACCTCCATACCAGCTCACAATTAGATGGTTGCTGGTTTCCTGCTTATCAAGGCATAGTAAGCATACCTGGGGACTTTCAGGGTTTATAGGGTGCTTTTTGCTTTTGCTGTTATGGTTGATATCCATACCTGGTAACTAACCTTTGGTATATAGTTGTTGAATACTGTTAATAACTCACTTTCCAATGATGCTTAACATACCAGACTGGCTAAGAGTCATGGGGAATGTAACCTCATCAGCTGGAGTATTAACTAACCCCAGCTGCAATTCATGATTCAAATAAACTACCTTGTTTCTGCAGCATGCAAACTGTGTCTCTGCCCAGGCTGAGACTCTGTGCCTGTGAAGGATCAGATGCCAGAGTGAAGGGAGACCAGCTACAGGTAGAGGAAGAGAGCAGACCCAACCACACAGACAGCAGGTGGTGTACAACATTAAATAAAAGCTTTTTTTGCTGTACTTCACTGACTACCAAGTGTTCTTCTGTTGTCTATGTCTGGTTAATGTACCCAAAACAGCGTGCTGTTTCTCCCTCCACTGCTGCTCCTCCAGTGGGCTTCTTTGAATTTATAGGGGAGAGGCAAGTACCCTCCCCCCCTCCGGACGCCCGTGACTTTAATCCATGGGATATGAAAGTATGATATTTATAGGAAATTCGAAGAGGATAAAAGACAGCCATGGCTCCTATTTTGTTTTACTGATGATATTGAACATTATGAGTTATTTTATATTCATCTTATGGTGCATCCCATCATGTTTATAGTGTTAGAAAGTTGAAAATAATTATAATTAAAGAAAATGTTATTGCTATGTCTTTTAACACAATTAGCTGTTGACCACTAACAGCAACTTATGTCTTATTCTCACACAGATCAATATCTAATGCTATCGATTCACATAGTGCTCAAGAGAGAGGGGGTAGCTCTAGTTCCACCAACAAAAACAGTCTTTTTTTCCCGCAAACTAACCAATAACAAATAACCCGAGATTTCACGTCTTGGAACACTTAATATGAATAGCTGCTAATATTGACATGCACCATGTCAGGAAAAGGACATAAATATTGCTTTGAAGAAAAAAAAACGGTTTGCTTCATGAAAAGAACATTGTTTAAAATGTACAATGATAAATGGTTTGGATATTGAAATAATATGGACACTGGGATTGTAATTAGAAATACAGAACATTTGTTCTGTATATTAATGTGTGGACTAATGTAATGCTCTTGACTTAATGTACAAAACCAGCATTCTCAACCAAAATGCACATAAGCAGTAAACAACTGTATCACCTGATCAAACCGCAACATGCTGTATGTGTGAAAGGCAAAACAGATCACAAGGCCATTCTGGCCAAGGGATTTTTACAAACCAGAGTATATTTAAACATTCATTTATATATAGGGGCAGCAATGTTTATAAGAAGCCCTCTCCATCCACCAATCTAACTGTATTTACTTTAAACCAGAATATGCTCTTACCCTTCTTCGATCTCTGTTGTGGATACTAGCACTTATGGCGAGACATGGCTTTCAGTTTTGTTTTTTTAGATAAAACCCCATTTCTTCTTGTTATTATTATCCTTTTTGTCTGCACCTGTACCAGTAGCTGAAGCGCCCAACAGGATCACCTAACATAAATTAACAGACCCAACAAAGGAGTCCCCCATGGGCATCCAACACCAGCTCCACCACCCGCTAGGCCGGTGCTTTTGGTTGCTTTTCCTCATGCGTTTCCTCATGCCAAACACAAGGATATGACATAATTTCCCACAGCTAAAATTGAGGGAGCAGTATTATACAGTGCATTTGCAAGTATGTTAGTGTGTGTATAAGTGTGTTACTGTGTTTGGGCGTCCTAACTGTACATCTTGCAGGGAGGCTCCAGCCACTGAGTAGAAAGGCAGCTGAGCTGCACCTCGCACAAAGAGTTCGAACTGCATTTAAATAAACATTCTAAAAGTATTACATACACATCTTGTGTTATATCATCCAAGCAGCCATCTTAATTTCATGTTTTTGATTATCGCTCCCCGTTCAGTTATCTCCAACCTGTTGTTAAGTTACTGATTCATATTGATTGGTTTAATCATTCATTCTAAGGGTGGGATGTGGAAAAGAGAGAGGGAGCTTCATGCCAGGGCAGTTATTCAATACAACTAGCTAGGCCAGTGATATCAGCTTCCATGAGACTTTTAAACTAAATATTTCTAAAACAATTATACAGAATGACATGCAAGAGCAAGTAATAGGTAATTGTAAAAATGAATTTTCTCATACTAAAGTTGTGAAGCTAACCTTTAATTTATGTTATAATTACTTCTTGCCATTCTCTGCTAGCAACATCCACTGCGTCAAACCATTTTCTCGCTGCTCCCTGCCATTGCGATATATTTCCTCTTGCAAACTGGAGCCCTTTCCATTTAAAGTGTCAGCATCATCTGTTGCCCTTCACAGTGGATGTAGTTCCTTATAAACTTGACTGGCATTGCCATCTGCTGCACATATTCCATTCCTAATCGTTACAGTTAGTCGGCCAGCAACGGCTTCCAGACAAGAGACCTCTGTTCTAGTGTGCCTAATTATTCCGTGTTTACTAACGCACCCATAGTAATTACTTCCACGTTTCTTGGGTACTGCACTTCTTTCAATTTACTATGAAATACGCATGGAAAGGAGAGCTGGAGATACTGCAATAAAGTGAAGACCTTCTTCACATGTATCGCTAATGGCATGTAGAAAGCCTAAACAAAGACTAATTGTAAAACAATGTTTCATGTGGTTTTCCATAGGAAATGTACAAGATTGGTTAGGTTCGCCAGATCGGCGATTTAAAATGTAATCCATAAAAATTCTACATGCGTGTTTTAAGTACAGCCTAGAAGTATACAGAACTTAAGTTAAGGCTGTATTTTAGCGCTAACAAGTATTGGGTCTAGAGCTATGTGGTTAATGATGGTGGTTTTTGCCTGTTGTTATTTCAGTTATATTGACATGTCTTGGGCCAAGCCATTTAGAAAGGTTGCAGGTCTAAATATAACACACAGGGCTGGACTGGGATCACTAAACAGCCCTGCTGGTGCGTTGTTACAGTCTGGCAGCATGTGCCTGTGCATATCCATCCGATCTACAACTGAAGGGGTAAGTATGTGGCTTTAGCCATCATTGGCCCACTAGGCACTTGCTTGGTGTCCCAGATGGCCAGTCCAGACCTGATAACACATATATCAGCTTATCAGGCTAATATAGAATGTGGTTGGTGTCCAACAACAATAAAGGAGTGACAGACAGCGATACTCTTTCTCAGAGGGTCACCGTCTCAACTATAATGTAACACACAAAAAGAACTAAAACAAAACACATTCAGTTTATAATACCTTTAGTGTTAACCTCTTGTGGCCCATAGGAGCAAAGCAATATATTTTAATTTAAAAGCTCAATTTAAATCATAAAAATATCTCCAGCCAAGTAGATCATAGTATGGTTCTGTCACCCTTACGGATTAACATGTTCGTGCTTAAAAAATATTCCGACTGAGATAATACCCTTTTGTCGTCAAACAGTTAAAAGACACTGTTACATAAGGGATATTGTAATGCCGTGTCTTTTCATTTCTGCTCGTTCTATTCCTTCCCGCTTTGCTGAGGTTACTGTCGGTCAAAGAACGAGGGTATCACTATGTGTCCTAGGCAGAGAACAGAGTGGGCTGGCTTTCTGTATGCAGAAGAATGCCTGCAACCAAACTGCTTTTATTCAATGCTTCTTATAACTCCATTTAACCCTTCGTCATTATAGACTGTGCCTGTAGCGCATGCAAATGTCTCCATCATGTCTATTCCATCCACGCAGTGTCCTGGAGCCCAGAAGAAAAGCTATATATAAGATATATTTGCCCAAAGTGAAAACACATGTTACAGGATTTGAATTCTGCATACATATTCATAATGTAAAACACATTTCGAATAACGCCGTCCCTTTAAAAGCTAATGTTTATGAATGATGCAAGCAACATTCACAGAGGAGGCTTTAGGGTTTTCAGAGGAAAGATTTAGGTGGTAGCATTTATAACAAAAAAAAAAGAAATTATTGACATATTTGCAGTGTTTTCTTACAGAAAGAATTTAATGGTGTAACAATATAATAACCTGCTAAAGCAAATGCGCAAAGGAGCAAGGATGCCCATTATGTTTCAGGAGTTGGAGAAGCAAGTCATTGATTGTAAGCTTGTGAGCAGGGCCCTCTTTACCTAATGTATTGGTTTATCTTAATCTGTCAGTCTAGTTTTGTTTCACCCCTTGAATGTATACAGTAAACAAGATATATTAATATTATTAATAATAATATGGGGGGAAATCACAGATTAGTGTGAAACGGTTATTATTTTTAATAACGATAATAATAATAACAGCTGTGTTTCAGATAAATGCATTATCTGTGCTCCCCCCCCCCCATTGTGGCTGGGTTCAGCATCGAAGCCCACGGCACAGGTGAGCTTTAAAACAGATTTGTTTTTCTAACAAAAAGCACAACGTACATAAATACAGACGATCCTACGACAGGGCAAAAGTGACAAAAAATATACTCTCCTCTCCGTGTTAAATGAAGAGGCGCTGACAATGTTTTCTTTTTTTAACAAAGCCTTGTTTCAATAGTTTTTTTTTTTTTTTAACGTCTGCAAAGTGCCCTTTTTCTTTGGCTGTCTCGGCAGCCAATGAGGAAGCTGTTGTGTAATGTCTCATATGATCTGCCTGAACACGCAGCTGCTGCTGACATCAAATTACCTTTCACCTACTTCTCCAGCTGATGGGGAGGTTACTAGCGTTCACAGGCTTGGTGATGTAGCTGCTCAGTGCCGCAATACAACTGCCCATCCACGGCTCGCAAACATATGCTTGCCTGCCT
Source organism: Spea bombifrons (assembly GCF_027358695.1). Lineage (NCBI taxonomy): Eukaryota > Metazoa > Chordata > Amphibia > Anura > Pelobatidae > Spea > Spea bombifrons. Next base: position 90,978,012 of record NC_071087.1, read on the forward strand.
GGTGCCTGCTTGCTTGCTGGCCCGGATATCCAGGGACAGTCAATGTTTTTGGATTAGTGTCTCATTATCCTTTTGATCGGCCACCCATTCCTTATTTTAACCTGATGTTTCCTTTACAAATAAAACAAGCTATATAGATGCATTAAGGGCATGTTTTATTATGACTGTATTTTTCTTATTTGTTATATTCCTCTTTGATTTAGCATGTGGTAATTATAGACAAATGCCCCATTATATTCGGAGATTACATAAAAAGAAAATTCCGGTAGTTATTGTAATAGCACTAACAAATCTGCTGGCACTCAGTAAATACAATGTGATCTTCAAAGTGAACCTTTCTGTATGTAAAATTTGCAATTTCACATATAGCCTTCAGGGTATGTATTGTAACAAAGGTTTAGGCACCATTTACACCTGGACAAGATCCTTTATGTTCTTCTTTTAAGCAGTCCATTTATATAGGGCTCGATTGGACTGCATGCGTTGAGCATTGTTGCCCTCATCTATATTTATTGGGACTCTTGTCCCATGGGTTGAATGGTGCCAGTCCTCCCATAAACGTGAAGCTATATGAACAGGAACATCACATTATACATAGCCCCTATATTTGAAGTTCTTGACGTAGGTCTGCTGGATTGCCCACCTAAAGATGGACACATTTTCTCACACTGTAGGCCATGTGTTGATGACCGCTACCCAGAGGTATGTGAACTGTAGTTTAAATCGGTTTCATTAAAGGGTGAATGAATTCTACCCGATGCCACCCAGCACAGCCTGTAAAAAATAGGATCCATTGCAATCCTGCTCTTGGCTACCATAGATGTTTAACTCTCCCCCAAATTGACCAAAAAGGACTTTTCCATTATTTCACAAGACTTTTGCATTAATTCCATAAGAAACTAATATATATTTGCCTTCCTGTGATATGAGATCATAGCTGCTTATCTGTGCTCCTGTGTTGTATCTCTTTGTAAACTTTACCAGCAGACACAGACTGAAAGCTCATAGATTCACCTGGGCACCCTTCCAGGTTTGCCGGTAGACTATGTGGCAACACCTCTTCCTATCTGTTGCTTTATACTGTAAAACTGTTTATGTGCTGCTTGGTACCCTGGTCATTTGTTCACAAAAACAAAGAAAGTGATTACTGCAATAAAAGTAAAGCCAAACAAGTTATAAAAAGTAGCTCCTACACAGTTAAAAACTACACCTTAAGTAGATGCCCCTACTCCTCCTAATAACAGCCCCGTGGTTCGCATACATTCCCTTCCTCTTTTGCCGAGGTTACTATCGTTCAAAGAACAAGGATGTTATGAGTCTGTAGCTAGGGTTTATTTAGGTGCAAAGCTAAACCAAAGGCAAAGCTATTCACCCTCTTCTCTTGAGCACCGAATTGTATTAACACTTTTGTTTGCACAATGTAGAATAACTGATTGGGCAAAGTACTGTGAACCAGTGAGAAGGGGCATTTCATGGTTTCTATGGTGATTGCTCAACTTTTTCCCACTTTTCCCCAAAACAGCCTTTTGATACATTTATCCCTTAGAAGATATCCCTTTTAAGAGGTTATTATTATATGATATTAAAAGGGTTAAATGCATATTGTCTAATAAGGTGCAAGAAGTTCCCCTAGACAATACTATAAATAATGGAGACCACAAAAGATGGCAGTGCGCAACACCATACTGTCTAAAGTTGCATTTCTGTTACGGTATATCAAATATGAAACCGTAATAAAGAATGCCTACTCACCCATCAGAACTTTGGCGATTTGGACCTCCAATGGACCAACCCTGCATGTGCTACAACATATAAGGGAAGAAGTATACATAGTTCATATTTATTTTACAATTGTTTCCCTTGCTTTTTTTTTTTTTAGTGATTGATTTCCAAATATTTCTGAAGCTATTCTGGTGTTTAGTAGCATTTAAACTGGTTACATCAGCTAAAAGGTTAAACCACAAAGCACTGTATGTGCCGACCTACTTTATTCTAGATAGCGGTAACAATTCTAAAGGCATTCCTTGCATTGGTCGGAAGTAAATGCCGTGAAATGTAACAGAATCTGTTAAACAACAGGCAAGCCTACCTATACACAGAATGAAAATGGCATTGATTCAGAAAGTGTGTTTACGTGCACCGATCAGCTCTTTGGTATTTATACTTTTACTAAAGGTGATGTAGCGGTATACGTGCATAAATCATTTATCCAGACAGTTCTTGGTGTTTCTTTCTATAGGAGATGTTTTGTTTGCTATGCTCATGCAATAGGTAATATATGATACAACTGTAAACAATCCAATTACCGTTCAAGTTGAAAGACGGTAAACATGGTTAGACAACCATATTGAGTTCATATTTACATCTGCTTCTTAAGAAACATATGTTGTCCAGTTTATTTGGATTATATCTTGGTTTTGGCAGAAGAAATGGGACAAACTATTTGGGGTAAATGTTTTTTGGGGAAGACTCGATATTAGGCATTGAGTGTGTTTCTAGAAAATGTTTTGAAAAGCTAATTTGGCAGCTGTTTTGCAGGACTTGCCCCCTGGGCTGAAGGGTGCCAGCCTTTCCAATCCATAAGGCTGTAACTGGTAAAGCAAGCCATGGAGATCTGTGACTTTCTTATCATAGGGCATTCTTTCCTCCTGGGATTACAATGTCTTGGGGTTTGGGCAATCATGTAAAAAGTAGATGAGAAAAAAGTCCCTTTCCCACTGGAGGCACTTATCAGGTTACCCCCAAAACAAACCAGAAATAGGAGGTGTGCAGGTGTTGGCTGACACACACGCCAAGCAATTAGTGTTTACAACACTACCTAGCCATGGCCTATTCAACCAAAAATAATCAAAGTATTACATAAAAGAAAACTAAACAGTCTAGTCTAGCGTCACAGTCAACCTTACCGGCAAACTATGCATATTTAAGTATGTTGTAAGTACTTTTAACCTATTTTTATTACCTTTGGGAGAAGCTGCAGCTCCAGTGGTGTCGAACAATGTCCCATTGTTGGCACTGATTGGCTGCTGAAAGCTAACAAAGCTGGAGCTGCCTAGCTGTAAGTATATCATGCAAGCACAAGCAGAAGTAGATATGTTCGGTCGAACACGTCGCATGAAAACCTAGGAGCTGAGGAAAGTAAATGTATTTGGGGATACTACAGAATTCCTCCAGAATTTGCCATTCAATGAACTGCAAATGATGGCTGGAGTGCCCCTCTAAATATAAAGACTGCAACATTGGCACATTCTCAGAGGATCTTTTTGGGGGGAAAAAACGGGAGTTAGACTTGCAGGGGTACAGAAATGTAATTCATTTTAATAAATGGTAAGATGTACACAATGAAGTCATTGTAAGGTTACACTATGTGCCTGTGTCCTTCAGTTAGTTTCCTAACAACAAATTGTACAGAGATATGGTTTTTTCAAAGCTTATGTCTCTCCGGATAAAGACAGGCGTGAAAAGCAATGTCATTTCCTGACACAAGCTGCTGTCGGATAAAGCAGGCAAAACTAAAAGCTCATAATTTATTAAACCCACGTGAGGGATTGTGCAGATATTTCATTATTGGGCTGGGAAATGTAATTCAGGTGCTGCTGGGCAGGAAGATATAGCAAAGGATTTCTGAACTACATTTCCCTACATGCGTTGCGTTAGAGAGCGCTCCTGTGCGGCACAGAGGAATGATTTCTTAAAAGGGCAACGGTGAATAAAGGGGCTGTGGTGATTCATTTCGATGAATAAACACACATCACAGCCTTAGCACAACAAAGGGGTTTCAGAGGGTTAAAACATATGGCAATTCATAATAGATGACAACTATATTTTTATATTATATTTTTGGTTTTTATGCATTTGTAGAAAACATGTTCATGTTCATGTTCGCCTCGAGGTACACCCTCTCATTCATTCTCCTTCACACTCTCTCTGTATGTCTCTCTACCTTCTCCGACAACCGCTTCTGTGTCCCTCTCTTGAATGAAAGAATTAACAAGAGCATTATACTAATGACACTTAAAGACATAATGCAGCAGACAGAATTTCGGCAAAAGGGGCGGAGCTTCCAGGCGTGAATGAGAGAGGGTGAGGGTAAATGACAACAAATTTTGTTTCCAAATGTAAGAGCCCCCGATTTTGCAAAACGAATGGGCAAGAAAGCAAATTCCTTGTCCGAAAACGAATGGCCCAAAAACAAAACATTTGTCCGAAATGTTTTTGGTCCAGGAAAAAAACTGGAAATTCCAAAAGGTTCACTTATTATTTTCTTGCCACTTTATATATTTACTCGTCTTCTTCACTCTGTCCTTCATTTGACTATTAGAGCAACAGCCAGTCTAACTGCCCAATCTGCGAATTACACATCTTTACACAGCTCTATCATGGAAAGGAAAGATCTTAGGGTTTGGCTGGTCTTTGTTGAAATGCAACATATTTGCATTTTTGTATAACTCTGTGGTGCTTTCTCAAAAAGTTCAGGGCAATCCGGACATGCACCCCTTGCTCAGTATGCCTAGACAGGTACCAAACACATCTCATTGATACACTTTGCCGTCTCCTGAAAATATACCGTATTTGCTCGATTATAAGACGAGGTTTTTTCCAGAGCAAATGCTCTGAAAAATAACCCTCGTCTTATAATCAGGGTCGTCTTATAATCAGACCTCAAATAGGTCTGATTATGAGACTAAGATCCAGATCCCCCGCAGCGATGCAGAGGACCTGGATCCTCTTGTGTTAACCCCCGACCCGACTTACCGGTGCATCTGAGTCCCCGGTGCTTAGTCCGGGCTGTGTGTAGCGCTCTACGCGATATAATCACGTAGAGCTCTACACGATACAATCACGTAGAACTCTACACGCTGCCTGGACTAAGCACTGGGGACTCAGATGCACCTCCAACTTACCGGTGCTTCTGAGTCCCCATTGCTTAGTCCGGGCAGCGTGTAGAGCTCTACGCGATTCGCGTAGAGCTCTACATGCTGCCCGGACTAAGCACCTGGGGCTCAGATGCAGGGGACCTGGACCCTCCTGTGTTATGCGCCCCCCCCAACTCAGAAGCACCGGTAAGTTTGGAGGAGGGAGAGGGAGTGTTAAATGGGGGGTGTAAGGCATTTCTGGAGGCAGAGTGCTCTGTGAAATGCCTTTTAACCCCTTTAATGCCACTCTGCCTCCTGAAATGCCTTAAACCTCCCTATATGCCACTCTTCCCCATAATATGCCTTTTAACCCTCTAAGTGCCAGAGTGGCATACCGGGTTAAAAGGCATATAATGGGGCACAGTGGCATATAGGGTTAAAAGGCATATCATGGGGCACAGTGGCATTTAGAGGGTTAAAAGGCATATCATGGGGCACAGTGGCATATAGGGGGTATAAGGCACTTCTGGGGCAGATGTGCATAACTGGGGGGCAGGTTGGAAAATAGAAGGAAATAAAACCAAAATATTCTTCTCAAGCATAGCTTTTATTAAAAAATTGTTTAAATGAATTAACATTTACTGGTAAAACTTTTTTCCTATAGGGTCGTCTTATATTCAGGCTTTTTCTTTTTTTCCTAAATTAATATTAAGATTTGGGGGTCGTCTTATAATCAGGGTCGTCTTATAATCGAGCAAATACGGTATTTGTTTTTTTAGTTTTGTTTCTGGTTGTTTCTTGCAAAGGAAATCTCAGGTCCAGCCAGTCTTGGCAGAAGATACTAATGATCCAAATTGTTGCATGATTAGGGGTTTTAAATAAGTGAGATTTCAAAAGGTACACATCTATTTGAGTAGCTAAGGTATCTTTATGTGTTTAAATATAAAGGCAGCTTCTATGACTTCCTCTTCAATACAAAAATATCAAATAGTGTTGAAGACCCTAAGAAGCAAAGAGATAAGAGTATCTAAGAGCAGCCACTGAGTAAATGATATTCTAGCCACCAGCTGTTGGCAGCCAACCTCTTAAGAATACGAACAGAGATCACAGGAATCTATGCAGAATTGGTTCTACCAAAAAAAATAAAAAAAGATAGTCACCCACTAGTAACAACCCTTCCCTCTTAGTAAGGTTGAGCCTTGTGATAAATTGAGTTATAGTAATAAGGATAACACTGTGCAGTCAGGCGTTATTGTTGCTTAGTTTAAGTTCCTGTTTTTTATTCATCTTAGATGTCCAAGGAGAACAGAAATTCCGCAGACCACTTCCTAACAGCTTGTGAGATCTTCCTCATAATCTGGGTTTAATGCAGGTCTTAACCATATTGCTAAGCATGACCTCCCTTAACGCAATAGGCCCCAGAGTACTGCTTCCAGTCATACTGTCTTATCCACTGGGTCTCTTTTATGGGAGATTCCATAACTCTTAGTAATGTTTCATGCAAATATATTCTCTCATCTTGCTTAATCAAACCATTAAACATTAAATTAAACATTGCATTAAACAGGCAGCTGCTTAATATCTTGCCCTATGGTGTATCCCCTCTCTCAAGTGTCTCAAGTTTTAGCTCACTTGTGGCGTAACAGAGGAAAGATTTCCATTGACATATCAGTCTAATCTCAGGGCCAGAACTGAATTGCAATTTCCTTCCCAGAAACACATGTCTAGGGTCGTTGGGCTATTAAGTGGCTGTCTGTTGTCAGCTGATTTGTTCCCAAATCTTTTTGTGTTTGATTTCACCCTTTGGGGTATTTTTTGGGGTCTAGGTGTAAAGGTGAGTCCATATATAGACCTAAATATGTAATTGTTAAATTGTGCCTAGAGGGATACAAACCCCACCCCACTGATGAGGCCCATGAAGGCTGTCAGTTCTGGGTTGACTTTACCATTGGCCAGGTCAGGACTTTAAGCGTTCTGTCTGAGAGTAAACCAAAAACAAGGTACATGTGTTCTCACTAACTGAGTTCACCGAGCCAGCACTGAACCTGACTGGAGGCAAATATATCACGTGCAAGGTATGATATTATACCACAAGCATCTGTCTTCTACTTACACATTGAATATTGTATTGCCCTGCCCGGACTGGGTACTTTGTGGGCTAGAATACGCCACTGTCTATGGGATACAAAAGACCGCCTACACATACATTTGGGTTGGCAGTACATTACCTCCCATTAGGGTGCAAACACTTTCCCATTAAGAAATGCCTTTTCCACAGAGGTCGCCTAAGACCATCGGAAAACACATATTTCACAATATACAATTACATAATTTTATGGTTGGGGGTCACCACAACATAAGGAACTGTATTAAAGGGTCGCAGCATTAGGAAGGTTTAGAACCACTGCTTTAGAGGAATTCAGAAAGCCAAATTGTGTAATGACATTTTTTAAGAAGAACAGTGAGCACTAAAAAGCCAAGAACATTGCATGGCCTAAGTTAAAGCAATATTTGTTAATAAAACCTAGTTTTATTCCCATGTTATAAGTATTACAGGTTTTACAAGTTTTCACATGCTATACTGGTTTTCTATGCTATGAATTATGCTATTTTACTTTTTGAGGTATGTTAATGATTTAATAATAAAATTATCTTATACTGCAAATTAACAGAAATGCAGAAAGAAAAGACAGGTGTTTAGATACTGTAGACATGACATGTGAGGTGCTAAGTGATAATGGTCATTAGGCAGTGTTGAAAATTAAAATGAGTTGTAGATTATGGCATCCTGGAGTTGTAAAGTGATTATGGAAGTAATATATTACCGTCCACATCCCTCATCTCTTATCAGATTAGTAAATAGAGAAGCTGATCCCATTTTACCACCTTAACCAATATCCTTCCAGACTCTGTAAATGAGTTACAAGAGCATCTGGTAGCAGATGTTGTCTGTGTATTTTTGTGTGTGTCTGTTTCTAAGTTAACAAAGTAGAAAGTTTGCTTAAAACCTCCATTATAAAGTATTATAGTTGGGTAAATGTATATTTAAAGAATATTACATTCAAAACAGCTACATCTCCTTTATGCATAAACTTTATATGCATAAACATCTAAAACAGCCCCGAGGCATTATGTCATGTTAATTTATGGTATGATGTTATAATGAAGGCCTCTTTTAACCTCATTTAAAATTGTCATGATGCCCGGTGTCGCTGCATATATGAGCAATGACATTCAGGATGGGTTTGCCAGTTTGTAGATCTGTAGTTCTAAGTAAGGGTAGCACCATTAGATCTTTTAGTATAAGCAGTACCAGGGACACCTTGTCACAGAGTAGGCACATCTATGTACATCACCAGGTGTCTACTGTATTGTGTAGTGCAAGCAAGGTCAACCAGGTCCTACGCTATATTAGCAAACACCTGCATGCAGGAGGGGGTTGTTGGAGGCATATCATACTTATATTCTAGAAACCCTAGGGCAGCCCACGAGTGTGGAGTCAACTCAAATGCTTCCAAAACACACACAGAGTTGTATTTTGTTACAAAAGAAACATTAGCATGTTATACTACTTAAAAATTGTTAAACTCCTAAGTAACCATGAGACTTAGCACATATTGAGAAAAGCAGAGGGTTTATGTAGATTTCAATACCAGTACGTACGCCAGGCATCAGGACACTTGTGCGTGGAGCCAGCTGGCATGTTTGCATATATGTATGGGTCAAGCTGGTAGCTGAGACATTTGGTTATAATTTCTATTCTGTGACTGCCTGGATTTATTCCACATGATATGTATTTTTCAAATATGTACACTATATGGACAAAAGTATTGGGACACCCGACCATTATACCAACAGGGACCTTTATGACATTGCATTGTAAACACATAGACATTATTATGTAGTTGGTCCCCCCTTTGCAGCTATAACAGCTTCCACTCTTCTGGGAAGGTTTTCCACAGGATATTAGACAAGAAGGTATGTCCCCTTCAGCATCCCAAGACAGTTTAGACAATACTATGCTTTCAACTTTGTGGCAACAGTTTGGGAAAAGGTCCTTTTCTGTTCCAGCATGACTGTGCCCCAGTGCAGAAAGCAAGGTCTATAAAGACATGGTTGCATGAGTTTGATGTAGTTTGATGTTTGAAGAACTTGACCGGCCCGCACAGAGCTCCATTCCTCAAGCCCATCGAACACCTTTGGGATAAACTGGAAAAGAGATTGCTAGCCAAGCCTCTTCATTAGTGCAATGGTCAGGTGTCCATGCAGTATAGTGTATGTGAGCCTTAGAATAACTGGTAGTAAAAATAAACAACCACTAGATATATAACAAAGGAAGTGTATTAAACTGAGATGGAGTACAAGAGTAGTCACTCTTTGTTATTCTAGAGTCTATGATTACCACCCAGATGCGACAGGATTATTGGGACAGTCCACATTTGATACTGCGCATGAGCACTTCAATTACCCAGTACATTCTGTATGCAGATTTGCAGGGACTTTTAATTAACCGCTTGTTATCCTTTGTGTCTGCCAAACTTCAAAGCTGGATGAGTATCATATGCCAACCTTCCACAAAGCCTGTTTGCTAACCTTGTAGAGGGTTCACAAGTATAGAAATATTAAAGGGAAAAGCTAGTAAAACTGGTGCTACCGGCACGGCAATCAGAATAATCCTGCACAATTTTAATGTATATATATATGCACGGTTGCACTGAGTAGCAGTATAGGAAAGTATTTCTGCTCAATTTTTACTACTTTGCACCTTAACTACTCTTCTTCTCTTAACTAAAACTTCTTTAGGGGATGTGGCAAGAGGTAAGCCCAGCCAGAGGCTCAGCTACCCACCCATTTTACCAGAGGAGCCCCTCACAATGCTCAGCTTTAGTCCATCATGAGGAGGCCATGTGGGAGCTACAGTGGAGGTCGTTGACGTTAAAGCTCACTTGGTCCATCCGATGAGATCATAGAATTTCCACAACTGGCCCATGATAGGGACAGTGGAGCCAAAAAGAAAACTTTTTGGAGGTGTGCGTAGGGGTCCTTTAAGTACAGTAAAGTTATAGTGCAGAAGAGCTATAATATGCAGATACATATACATACACAGATACATAAATATATGTGTCAGTACAAGAACTACCTGGTAAAGCATAATATATTTACACTTACCATTATAACACAGAAGGCCTGCTTTGAGTATGTCTACAATATTAACATCTAAAATGGGCAAAATAAAAATGAATACACAAATCAAATTCATACAAATAAACTAAAAACAACTAGAGTAGCCATTTGTCTTTATGTTTTCTCACTATTTATATTTCATTCTATTTCTTCATAACTTTTTTTTACTTATACCTAATATCTAATTTACAGTATATTTCTTTTAGTGCCAAGTAAATGTTTGAATAAACTTGAGCAGTTATCATTGAGACTAGATATATCTAAATATTTAGACTGCTTGTAATAGCTGTGTTTAATTTTTGATAGCATAAAATATATTTTAGATTTGCTTAGCACTATTGGATAGGCTTGCCACCAGTCCTCATTGATTGGCACTGGGTGCAGTTCCCATGAATACCAAAAAACAGAGGAACATAATTTTTTTGTTGTAGGACCTAGTCGGTAACTCCACAAGTGGACATCTATATAAACCAACAGACCTACAGAACATACCTATATGGAACTGAGTGAGTGGGGCTCAATATGGATTGCTCGAGGGTTTAGTGTTGAAGCTTCAGTCTTGGAGTAAGAGACACATAAAGATCACTTGTTGCATAATCCAAAACAACCGAAGGCCATGGTGTCGGGGACCAGTGTGGCATTATTCTTTCTTTTGAAGGTTTTATTAATAAAAACTATCCAGAAACGTTTAAGATGTTTTAATGGTAACAACCTATCGGTGGGTGCTTATGTTTTCGAAATGTGTTTCTGGCAGAAGTTATCATGAGGCACCCTTTTACATTAACGACAAATGATTGAAGGCTATGGACATTCAGCGGTGCATAATGAGGCTTTTTGTGCTGCATTTTATTAAGTTTAGCACAGGTTTGAGGCTGTTACTGATTCAATTACAATGGAAGGCTCTATCATTTTTTTACTGTCTATTTTAGCTAGTAAACATACAGTGAACATTTCGATGTGCCACACATGAATTTACATGCATGTGCATATCTGTAATTTATGGGTTGTTTTGACGTGAATGATTATATGTAGTTGAGTCATATACAGGTGTCTATGGTGGTTTAAGGACAGCAGGTGTTATCTTGGGATTGTTAAAAATTAGCTTACTTTGGGAGTCTGGCTGATTTCATACAAGAGTCCAAACATCTTAGTGCTAAGACGTGATTTAAAGTTTAAAGATGTAGGTGAAGCTACATCTCTCCATTTACATTCCTGTTTTCACATCACTTTTGGGTTGTTTCTTTGAAATGCATGCAATGGGTCTCATTAGACCCCTGGATGTCTTATGTGAACCAGCATATGATAGCTGGAGTGTCCCTTTAAGCAAAACCAGTTTATGTTTGCTGAAACAAACGTGTTCGGTATGAGGATTGTTTGGTTTGGCGTGAGTTCTCATGCATGCTAAAACTGTAACATATAGAATCTGACAACAACAGGATGTTAGGATCCATCAGAAGTTAACATCCCTCCCAATATTTTAAGTGGCCGAAGGGGGGACTTTTACTTTTAGGGGATGTGGTTCGAGGCCTCGCTAAGGGTCTCTTCCAAGACATTTTACATGATTTTATGACTTATTAATAGCTATGTATTTAACTGAATAACAGAGGTGGATCCAGAGCCAGATCTTGAAGGGAGACTAACACAGACTAATATTAAGACACACAGTAACAGAAACACAACCAGACACATGCTAACACACTCAGACATTCTCACTAACATGCCCAGACACTCACACTAATGTACACACTCAGACACTAACACACATAAACTCATGCTAATACACATGCACACAGAAACCCATACTAACACACTCATCCAAACACTCACACTAACACAACCAGACACATGCTAACACACTCAGACATTCTCACTAACATGCCCAGACACACACTAATGTACACACTCAGACACTAACACACATAAACTCATGCTAATACACATGCACACAGAAACCCATACTAACACACTCATCCAAACACTCACACTAACACAACCAGGCACTCAGCACTAACACACACACACTAACATACACAGATATACACACAGACACCTGTACTAACAAACACACACATATCTATATACACACTAACACACCCATAAACTCCCTAACATACCCAAACACATACATGCACTAACATACCCAAACACGCACACTGACACACCTAAACACATGCACAACTCAGTTTCCTAGGTGAAGCCTCAGCCTGTCCTTAATGCAGCTCAATTAGTGAGCTGGCGCACTAACACCGCAGGGTCACGCTGTGCGACATTATGTGACGAAGCTGAACACCTTCCTTTTTCTTGAAATTATGGGCACAAAAAGGTACTATAGACTTACCTCTGTATCCCTATCCCCAGGAACACACTGCTGTCTTTCTTGGTGGGGGCATTAACCCCCGAGCCCCTCACCTGGATCTGCCCATGGTAACACATTTAGAAGAATAATGTATTTTAAAAACACTATTTATATACACATTTCACTATTGAGACAACAAAGACTACTGTTTGAGAACATAATTGTGATGTTTATCCCCTTAATGACAAAGCCCGTACATGTACGGGCTCAAAATGCATTGTCCTTAAGGGGTTAAGAACAGAAAACACTGTGATAAACACATACTACCAAATATTCTAAGTTCCCAGGGGGCAGGTTATCTCCCAACATTTCCAATAGTCAAAGAGGACACCTTTGTTTTAGGGGGTATGGGTACAGGCAGGAAGGAAGGAAGCAAAGTCTTTACACAGACTTTGTAACCTTCTGATAGCAAGTTATGTAGCGGAGCGTTTGAATGGTATGGGTTTCAAAAAAGTATAACATAACATGAGGCAAGTGGCAATTAAGTAGAGCAGTCAGGCTCTAAGAGGGACAAGCTGCAAAATTCAGACTGGAACAACATGACACATACAATACCCCAAAGCGCAAACGAGGGAGCTGCCATGGAAGGGTTTATTCATAAACTGTAACGTGCAGGTGATCTGAGTTGAGATGAAACAGCCAGGAATATGGCTCTTGATGCCCAGGGCACAGTTGTATCTTGACGCTTGGGGCACAGTCCTGTCCCACTCGTGGAAGCTGAAGTGGGTACCCGGGCATTGCCACTGGGCAGTTCAAATGCTCATGTTGCGATGCCCCTCTTGCCCCATGGAAGTTATGGTTTTTCTATGCTCAGTGAAATAGCCTTTTTATCCCACCAATTCGTGCCAATGCATATAGGGAAGTAAAGGAGAACTTTCCCGCAGACCTTCCAAAAAGACATGAAATGTAAGCTACCTATAAGTAAAATTTCAGACTCCCTACATCCATTGCATTTTTATCTAACCCCCCTACAAAATAGTTATTGGATTATTTTATTATATTAAAAACCCTTAAAATGTATTTATTAGTAGATCTTTCTGCCCCAAGGATGCCTTGATTTGCATGACACTAAGTCTATAATCATTCTAGCAATCCATAATCCAACAATGTACAGCAGTGTAAGTCATTTCTTATTTTTAACCCTTTAATGGCCCCAGAAGTGCTTATATGAAAACCCCCCACCCATCTAGCATGATTATACTGTCTATCTAGTAAACAAGCCATAGCAGCTACTGGCAGTGCACTGCACACCAAGAATCCATAGGGTATCCATGGAACATATGGCCCTCTTAAGAGGAGGGGCCTCCATACACGTGCTTTCAGTAAACGACTACAGCATATAAACAGAAGGCAGCAGGATCGCTGTGACCGATAATAACCTCCTCCGTACGGCTCAGCCTCTCTATCTATAAAAGGAACTCCGGGTTAAAAACCATAGACTTTTTTTTTTTCTCTCTCGCTCTCCAAGGCTGAGAGGGGGAGATACTGTGCCGAGGAGGCTGACAAAACATATACACACACCGCACACCAAGAAAAAGCATCAGATCTGCCCTGTCCGCGCTGGAGAACACACACATCCATGTATATGCGTAAATAAGTTGTGTAAGTCGCACCGTTGGCAGCAGGGATCTATACCAATAACATCCAGTCGGGGCAATTCTACCAGCTTTAGCCACCGTTCGGGGGCAAAGGTAAGATGCACTCCATTGACCTAGATCTTTCATTTGAGATTTTTTTGCCTCTTACTCCATTGTTTTGCCTTGATCAGTGTATTGTTTTGTTTTTCTGGAACACTGATGAAAACAGTATATATATATATATATACTGTAATGGAGCCCAGTTAAGAACATCTATTATTTTCGGTGTATTAGCTTCAAAATCAGCATCTGGTTATATTCATTATGTAATTTTTTTAAAAATGTATTTTTATGTTCTGGTATTTGGAAGATAAAGCAGCACATTACCGCACCCCCCACCCCAACCCTTGACTTGAGTTTCTTATTGTTTGTTTCATGAATTCTGTACTGTGCCCACTGTTAAAATCAAGGTCATCTCTTGATCTGCTCTCACCATCTGAGCAGCTGCTGGGACCTGTTTACATGTTCATTAAAGGTCCCTTTGTCACAGTCTAGAGTGCTGTATAGAGGGGACTGGGGAACTGGGGAACTGGCCCCCAGTCTATTCGATTTCCAGCAGGTATCATATCTTTTGTGTAGATTTGATGTGCTTGGACAGGCACAAGTATTTACTTGAGAACAGTTGTTCGGGTTGAATAACAATGCCTTCTTTGTGACTTATCCCATCTGCTGTATCCAGACCTGGTTGTGTTCAGGACTGATGTGTTCTTCAATGATTGATTACCTGTTTTTGCAGGAGTATGTGCCATCATACACCGGTGATACTAGTAATCATGTGCTAGTTATACTAGTGTTTTATCATTTATCATTTGGTTGGAAAATTCATAACATTGCGAGAGGAGGTAAACAAATCACATTGTGAAATGATTGTTAGAATATATTACATATATATATTATATATGCAGTGTTTATTGTATACTCCGCAATGCTTTCATATATTAAGTATACATAATGTCTAGTTCATGCATGACGTCATTGTTCATATTGATTTAGGTCATTGTACAGATGTGTGCACACCGCTGCATTAATGTTGACAGGCAGTGCTATTAAGATTTAATTAATGGGTTCTTAGATTTTTAAGTAATTATATATATATATATTTGTCTGCATATGCACATTCATTGGCTTTAAACTAGTTTGCTTGGTTGGAAAAAGTCTATGATGGTGATGCAGTCTTGCATTCTAACAAAACCTTGCATTGCTTTGGATGGCAGCTGATTTCTATTACTCAGTCCTGCTACTTACCGTTTTCACCAGGCGTTGGAGCTGTTGAGAAATACTGAAAGAAGGAGTCCCAGAATGAACGTTAGTAACCTTTCATGCTTTAATCTGTGCTCACACAAAACAAGATTTACAGAATAATTCACGTCAAGGGCCACAGTGTCTTTGTCATACAACCATTTCGACTAGTAACATTATATTATATTTAAAAATGTTCTATATGCCCTATGTTTGGTAATGCTGAAGACATTCAGTGGGCTAGTTAACTGCAGTTTTTGAAAATGTGTAGCTGCTGCCGATGGCACCTCCTCAATAGGGTAAAAACACGTTAGATTTTGCACCTTCACATATGTAACTGATGCCTTGCGATAGATGTGCGAGATTCTGACACTGTACCTAGATTGTAAGTTCCTGCGGGAACAGGGCCCTTCATTCCTCTTGTATCTGTATGTCAGTTGCTGTATAGTATTGTCGTTATCTGTATCATTTTCTTTGTACAGCGCTGCGGAATCTGTCGGTGCTTTATAAATTAAGTATAATAATAATAATAATGTACCATAAACCTAAATATCCAACTATGGATACATTTCGACCGATAAACTTTTCACCTTGGTTTATGAAACAAACTGAATAACAAATAAATAATAATATTAATATATATATATATATATATATACTGTGTAGGGGCCAGTTATTAAAAAGGTTAAGTAAAAAAGATAATTCTAGTTGAATATCCACTTGTGCTTTTAGTATTGAACATATGAAAAACAAATAACAATGATGGCTGAAAAAGTGAATGCTGTATAATAAATCCAATGCTTCCATTGCATCCTGCGAGACCATTTTTCATGGCATAATAGCACTGTAATGTTTTTGCTCCTGCTTTGCATCTGACAGAATGAATCAAACCGTCACTCTACAAAGTGATTAACGAATGATCGAACACCAAGGACTATGTAGGTGAATCTTATTTATAGTCAGCATGAAATTGCAGGGTTTGGACGGGATTGTAATCCTGTTTGTTAATTCATTGCGAGCTGGTGGTTATTTGTTTAAATCCCTTTTTGAATATTATTTTCAAATTTAAAGGGGAAATTTGTTTTAACCCCTTAAGGACAATGGGCGGTCCCAAAACCCATTGAAAACAATGCATTTTGAGCCCGTACATGTACGGGCTTTGTCATTAAGGGGTTAATTTTAATAATTAAGAGCAGATACCCAAGGGGAATAGCACGCAGCAATGAACAGTTATGTCCTATGATGACCACAATATTGGGGGTAAAATGTTTACAATAAATAAATACTGTGTTAATGGCAACATATACTTGGTGCAGTACCAGGAATTTTCAAGTCTACATAAAGATGGACATAGAAAGCTAAATGCAGAGTATCAGCAACATAATTTCCATTGTCCCTTAACAACTCAGACAGAGAGGATGTTTTTCAAGAGCGAAGGAAACCCTAGAGGTTATTGGAATGTTTTTCTGTTTCTAAGATTTATTAGGATTGTATCCCCATTATCTCAACATACATTCCATAATAGACTCAGCATTTTACATACAATTGTGGGAATGCTTTTAGGTTGTTTCTGTGGAATTATTTTTAACATAATGTGATTTGTAAGCTCTGCAGTATGGTTAATGGTTTTAGGAACAAAATGTTCGCTTGTGGATCGGTACATGTCTTGAAAGTGATCTCATAGTTGTAGAAGGCAAAGGTGTTTTTTGGGTTTACATATTGAACTGATTTAAAAAAAAAAATTAAAATATCCCTTGGAAAAAGATCAAGGCTTGAAGGGGTTAAATATATTTGAAATATTACCGGTTAGAATGGGTTAAAGGTGTTTACAATATACTAATGTACTAAGAAAAAAAAAATCTGTGGACAGTCACGATGACAAGGTCATGGATTTGGAAAACACACCATGACATCTTGGCTGAAGTCAACAGAAATGACATTAGAATTTTAAAGAGGAATGTTTAACCATCGAGGTGCAGTTTAAACTAATTGAGTATCAATCTAAAATGCCTTTTCTTATAATTTTCCGATTATTCAGAAAACCTAGAGACAGCTCTGCAACATTAATGTTAACATTAAATCTATAGTAAAGCCATTATCATGAAAACAGTTTACAGTAGCTACTTAGCAAGACATAGTCTGGCAGCAGTTCCTTGAAGAACAGGTTAAATATAAAACTAATCGCAAGCTATAGTACAATTTACATGTCCTTCATATATAAACGTTATGTGACTACAAAACACTATACAATCCACATATGATATAGAATCAATAAAAGCTAAATGATTTTCCACAATTGTGTATGGCCATAACTGATTTATAAGTTAAAAAAGAGGAGATCGGAGGGCAACCACATTTTTGGCGTCCTTTTAAACCAGTATTTATTAACCCGCAAATATGCGTAAACTCACACATGTCCCTAAAGAACACCTCTTGGAACTATGGCTTGCGATTGCTCTTTTGGGCGATCTCCACTTCTTGCCCTACGTGCGGCAAAGTTCTGGCATGTAAAGTGAGACTCAATGTGTTTTGCCTCCATGAAACCTGGTCTTGAAAGTGGACTCAGCAGAAACTCGGTAGTAGCTGAATTTAATAGACATGACACACAGAAACAGACAAATAGAAGAACGTTATTATTATGAGCTGGTGTTCAAAAATATACCTTTTTGTTTTCTAGTAGAAAGCCAATGGCCTGTTTATATTTGCTAGTAAGAAAGTGTTGATTTGGGTATTGATTTAAGGTTTTTTAGTTTCTCCATTAGGGTTTTGATTTTTTCGTGTGCATATGTTATTTATGAAGGGCTTTTGATCTTTAATTGAAGTGTGTTGTTATCGGCTTTCTGTTAAATCACTGTTACAATATTTAGCATTTGCTGTTGTTTTTATAAATATACAGTGCGCGTACTATGGCTTTGAACTTGTATGTCTTTGATGTCTTACTATAGCGTTGCATAGGAGACTGGAGATGAGTTTCCAGTTTGAGCAAGACATGCAGTGTGACGGACAGGGCACGTTTTCTGGATCGTGTAAGAATAGGTGGCGATTGTGAGGCCGCTGGAGAAAACCTACACCTGGAGTACTTGATGGTCGACATTCTAGTGTAGATGAATAAAACATATTCAAAAGATGTATGCATATTAAATGTGTAATTTCTCCTTATTGTCATATGTAGTTTAAGTAAGCTTAAACCAACTTTATTTTTTGGTATTTTCACTCTAAGACATTATTGTTAACAAAATGAAGCTTCAGACCCAAACACGTCCCCCTCCATTGAAAGTTTAGCTGTTGGCTGTGGAAATTGTTTGTTTCTTCTGAATCTTCACATTTTGTGTGGGTGTTATGGAAAACAATCTGCATTTTTCACTGGCATTGTTTCAAGATATGAGGCTTCAAAATGGTATTGGTGTCCTTTCATGCTTGTACACAATAGTTGCCACACCTACATAGTCTGCTGTTAGTCATATAGGAGCTCGGAATCTGTGCATGGTTATCTAGCCAAGTGATATGCCGGGCATTCTGGTCTCCTTTCTTCAATGCCTTGGCAGAGAATTCATACAATGGTGCTTTGTGCTATGTCTGGCTTGGACACTGGATTGTACTTACAGCCATGCTGAATACATACAAATCAATGGTTCAGTTAAAAAGAATATAGAATCACTTGGAAAATTGTATGTAAAAATGTTTTCTGGTACAAAGCGGCAAAAACATTCTTGCTGATTGCTTTACTTTTACTGCTTGGCACTGGAAATGCTGTTTTCCCTATTTTTCCTCCAGAACTAGAGGGTCTAGAATGAAAATGAGCCTGGTTAGGATCTGTGGAGTGCTTTGTCTGCATTGTCCTGTCCACTGTGACATCGGTAGCGTACCGCAGAAACGTCTGCCAAATTTCAGCTGATCGTATTTACACACTGGCTATTAAAATGATTCAAAATACTTAGGGGCATCAGATTTCTCTAAATATAAATACAGTCCCATCTAGGCCTTGAAAGCTGTCACTACCATCAGATTGCTTTGAGATACATCGATCAAGAGATTTATAGATCATTAAAACATTATAAACATTCCGGTATGCATTCGTTAAGAGAAGCAAATAACACCATTTTCTGTCTTTAACTGGCCCATAAACGGATCGGATGCATCACTCCATTTCTGAAAAATATGTACTATTATTAACAAAACACCCATTAACTGTACTTTAAAATGCATTCGTCACCATTGTTTGACAACATTTGTTTTTTGGGAAATATATATATATATATATATATATATATATATTTAGTAAGCTTCAGGAAACTACCCCTATGATGCTATTATGAGCTGTACAACACAATTTAGCACTGCAATTTATGATGCATGTTTTATTCCAATTTGTCATCACACCGCACATTCCAGAATACCTGAAATATCACCCCAAGGAAACATAACTCAGATGTTCAAAATAGTTTCTATTACCAGAGTTGAACCCATCCATACTGTACACGTTTGCATTCTCTAACATTTTCTTGATGATGGCGTCTCTGGGGATATATAAGCATATTTATAATTTAATATTGTAAAGCTTTTATAACCCAGGAATAACGTTCTGACTAAGTCACGTTTCATTGTACCAGATGAAGTCGGTCAGGGCCTTAGTTAATGTCCGCAAGCATTCAGTTTTCATAACATGTGGCAAACTCAGTGTTTAAACTGGGGCAAAAGGCTCTGCATAACTGCAATATAGGTAAGCAATGAACAGGTGGTGATGTCCGCTCTGCTAATAAAGCGCTATTGGGGGGGAAAGCTGGTACCTGTTCTGCCTGGTAGTTGTACATTAAGAGGGTATTCCCACCAATGCCAAAAAGTAGCCCTAATCAGACATTACTCTGTGACCACAGAATTCAACCTGTCCTGCAAAGCCATTTCGACACGTGATTGACAAAGCCGTACATGTGAAGAGTAAGTTCCTCCATTTATCAAGTGTACCGACCACCAAAGGAGGATTGAGAGGGAACCCTGGCAACAGACTGAGCAAATCCACTAGGCCCAGGTATTTATAGTCGCTGCTAAACCTTGTACCCATGTAGATATTTTTTATTGTACGTGCACGTTTGGTGGGTTCGACATTGAAGGCCTCTGGAACCCTGCACATGCCAATAAAATGCAATGCAGCATAACAGCCTTTGGGTCCAGTGTTATGGAACAAGGAAGCAGCAGGAACCATATGTTCACAGACAGTTCCTTGGAACCAACTTAAATAGTTTTTTCAATTTATAATGTGGTTTTAGCTCAAAAATCCCTGCATTTTATGTGGTCTACAGAGTGCGGCTTGCAGACCAGATCTCCCCTTTAAGTAGGGCAGCACTCCGATACATTGCTGGATACATTGCCCCTGGTTTGTAGTGTGGATGCCTGAGCCACATTGTGAAAATTGAAGTGCAAGAATGCCACTAAAAAGTATATACCAGTTTAGCAATAATCATTTTATTGCATGCCTTTTATGTGTTATGAGCCATATTTCAAGCAATCTTATTGTTGACGCAATGATCGGTTAATTATGCAGTGTTGTAGCCTGCCACCTACAGATGTAAATTGAAACATATGTTTGTTTTAGGAATTCATCTGGACTTATTCCCTTAAATTCATAATGTATAATCTGTATGGCTGCCAATACATTGCTTTGGTTAATTGCTTTTTGGAATATCAAAATTTGTCCTCATGATGCAGTGTTCAGAATTGCACTCCAATAACTGTTCAATTAAGAAAGTTTTAACAAACGTTTCCTTCACATCCCCAGTCTTAAAATATTAATCCCCGCTATGTTTTTGCACTAAAGTATTAGCTCTGTGGCGACAGAGTCCAAAGTTTGATTCTCTTTAGATTGTGTTTTCCTCCACTCTAAAGGCAAAGGTTATCAGGAGCAATCCATTGTACACTTCATAACATCCTGGCAGCATTTATAAGCGGCGTTTATTTATCGTGATTAAGGTTCATCATTTAGCGGCTTGGTTGGGAGGGTGATTTATTATTATTTTAGGACCTGTTGAGCCCAACCTAATGCGAAAATGACCTTTCTAAATTGGCGCGGCTCTAGTGCTGCAGAATACTGCCCACTCTGCAATCCGCATTTAGGAAAGTTTCTGGGCGTGTTGGTCTCTTTAGACCCCCTAGAACCCTCCAGCCAACAATCGGTGCTGCTTAGCAATACATTTCTTGCATATGTGCGATTCTGAGAAGGAGGTCCGTTTAATGGAAACACATCTTCTGCAAGGCAAATAGCTGGGGCCTGGGAAAAGAGCAAATATATAGAGGGAATTATAAATTTGCCTGAATAAAACAATTTATATGTATAGTATGACCGGGGTTTGCCTTTAACCTCTTTGAGCATTAGGGTGTACCTTAGAAAACTGTACTGTTTTTTTTGGTACATTTGAGGAGTATTCTTGGTATTTTTAAGCCCAAAATGATGCTTTTGAAGAATTTAGGCTTCCATGGTTGGTCGAAGGCCTTATATGTTATAATGTGAAGCTTTCTCTCACCAAAAAACAATGAGAAACAGCATGAGGAACCAGAGAGCGTTGAATGGCAAACACAGCAATCTCCAGACAATGCTTAAGAGCACACGTATTGATCAGTGTAGATCATGTTTATTGCTCAGTAAGATGAGTATCCCAAGATAGAAAAATGAGGACTTGTATCATGTTTGTGACTATAGAACGGTATCGATCTTCACTGTTTACCGGAGATAGTATGACAGAATGGCCAGGAATATTGTCAGTTCAGCATTTGTGAGGAAAACCTCACAAGTATGCAAGATCTAACAATGCAGCAAGGTTATACCTATGGTAATGGTGTATGTGAGCGCAAGAACACATACAAAAAGTGCTATTGAGATCGGTACTTATATTAGCACAGATTCAGTGGTAAATAGTGCTGTATTTGCAGGGATAATTATCTTGCATTCTGGTTCTGACTGGTTCCTGTGTCTAAATATATATATATATATATATATATATATCTCTCAGTCCCTCGCTCCTCATATTAGACTAAAATTTCAACAGTTCTCAGGAAAGGTGCTCTTGTCACCAAACTGCTAATGAGTTCTGTACCTCCAAAATGTACTTTCTACTATTTACCTTTTTTACATTATTTTAATATTTGTATCATGATATTTGCTTTTTTTTTTTATATTTAATATTTAGCAACCTTGTTAACATAAGGCTAGCATTTAAATGCGATACATGGTAGTTGCAACATAAAATATAGAGCTGCATAAATGAACATATATATTCTGATATTTCTTTCTGTTTCTTTTCATTCTGTGAAATGCGAACAAGTTCCTAGTTCATTGAATTATTTATTTGGGTTAATTCCCATACAAACTCTCTCTGTGTTAATCCAGAAACTTGTAAACTTTCGGCATACACAAGATAACACAATCAATCAATTTATAGTCTTTGAACACCTGTCCCCTTTTAATCAATGATGCGTGATAATGGGTCTTATGCAACAATCACTAATTCTTACAGGGTCACTTCCAGCATGGCTTGCGTTACCCAGTGTTAAAGTTGGGTTTTTTTATGCTACTTGCATTAAAATGGCACTGTGACATGTCAGGGCTGTAGAAGGCCTTTAGTGACAGCAGAGATGACATATTACTTTATGGACTATAGTATACGTACTATCCCATTCTATGTGGAGGCATTTCCTATACATTTCTATAATTGGCTGCATGAAGAATTCCAGTACTTTTTTTGCTACTTAAATTCAAGTAGATGCCACATTTAGCCAAGAAAAAAAATTGCAGGAGCAGCTCTTTGTTTTGTAGAACCTAAGAGGACACAGTTGACCGGATCCTTATCTCTCTTACCTGTAAAACGAAACAAACAAAAAAAGTGACTAAAATGGACTCTTACCTTGTTGTTGTTTAGCCATCCCTTGTAAAAATGGAAAAGAGCTTTACGTGCATTTTAAGGTTACAAAACACAGTTGTTTTATAAATGTACGGTATATCAACCTAAACGTTATTTTGCTGGGTTTTATTTGATAGGACTAAAGCAATTTAGAAAATAATTACAGCACTATGAACATTCATAGAATAGTAATGACTTAATCATTATCATTATTATTTATTGTTTTATATAGCGCCATCAAATTCCGTAGCGCTGTGCTATGGGTAGACAGGACATAAGTAGTATGTAAAATAACAATTTGACTTACAGAAACAACAAGTTAGGAGGGCCCTGCTCAAAGGAGCTTACAATCTAGAGATATATTCTTCAGCACTTTAATATTATATGAGTTGATTTGGACATTGTTACTTTTAATCCCTAAGGGTCTTTCTTCTGTAGCTATTGGATGACTGAATTCTCCATATGCAATGTGGGCTTCCACAAGCCTTGTCTCCGTTGTCTTCACATAGATACTTTTGCTACTCCCGGTTTTCAGAGTACGTATAGTACTTAAGACTTATAATCTCGCCCTTCTGGAGCTGCTTAACACAAACTTGTTTAATGAGTCTTCCCATCACGTTCACTTCTGAACCAAAAGCAATAGGTACAGTTGAGGACAGATGTAGCACCCTCCCTGTTTCTCCGGGTTCCTAAATTTATACCTCTGCTAACGCTCAGAGGTCAAATTCATATTCTACAGCTGCTGGCGTCCCAGAGGCTGCCTATTACTGTAAATAATAAAATCTATGAAATTTGAAGTTTGACTGCTACTACTACAAGTCAGTGCATTGCCCCCCTAAGGCTTTTAGTATAAAGAATGCTGCTTCATATTTCAGATCAGTGTGATATATGCCTGGAAAACTCAAATTTTGCTGTTTCTAGAAGAACATGCCACATTTTTAAAAGTATTGTGGCTTTATCTTTATCTTGTTGCCGAGAAAAAAACCACATACCTGCTAGATGTACTTTTCTATTACATACACATTAGTAATTTGAGATACAGTGGAAACAGATTGATCTGTGTTCAAGTACTCAGATATGTTGTAGATTTTCAGACTATTGATGGAAAGCCAAATATAGGGTGAAATCTTTAATGGCTTGAATGGTTACCCAATAGGGTTGATGTAGACATTTATAATGGGAATCTGGAAATATGACACAAAAATCCATTTGCTAACTCTCACAGCTCAATAATGAGGCTACCTTTGTTGGTTTAAACTATAGAATGCGTGAGTTTTCTATAATGGCGTAATCGGGGCATTTCATGCACATTTTCTTTATTTCTCGTGGTCCTCCTGTGAAGATCCCCTTTTCTTGGAGTCACCCTATGTAAGATAAAATTGTTAATACACATCATGGATTGATTTAGTTGAGTAGGTTTGTGCATTTGGATTCTTAAAAGTGTTAATTTAAACCAAATTTGCCACATTTGATAATTCGTAGGAATATCTGAAAACGAGGAAGAAGAAACACATAGCTAAACAATAACAATGCAACCTTTACCACTTAATTATTCACAAAAGAGGAATCCATATTAAAAACATATTAAAGCCATTACTTTCATATACATTCTTTTTTTTAAGGATTCACTCTATATTCTGGTGAATCTTGACATTTGCTTCTTGTAGCAGTCAATAAGTGGCAGGTAAGTGCTCTAATTAAAATAAATGGGAGTGCTTTCCACATATGTACACAGATGGTCTCATTGGACCCCCTATGATGATCTGACTCACAATAAGTATATGGAATGCCAAGATTCCTGCACAGCAAATATCGGGGGGGGGGGTGGAAAGGGACAAATGCATTTGCAAGGGGGGCATCATTAAAATGTTTAGGGACTTTTCATATGCATGAACGTGTGTATGGTGGCTGGAGTGTCCGTTTACCTGAAAGAACTGTTGAACTAAATTTTGTATCAACCTCAGCATTGGATGGCAACCCTGTGCCAACAGTCTTTGCTGTAATACTGACCAAGATCAATCTAAGCCTAGAGCCAAATTCAAAAAAATTAAATAAAGATGCTCACCGCACACCCTTTTCTGATTGAATGAAAACTGAATCTGAAGCAGGTGCCTTGTTACATACAGCACTGGTTAAGTCATCTTACAAGTTCTTACTTGCAAGGATTGCAGACCCAAGAAGCTGAAAAATCTTAAACTTGGCTCTTGCATTTGCAGTGAGAATAGACCGTATGACACTACCAGACAATCAAAGGTACGGAATACAAAATTGCTCTCATTTTTAACTACTTTATAGAGTTCAAATTTCTTCTACAATGCGATCTGTTCTCTGATGGCACCAAGAGGACCTCGAATGCTGAAATCTGTATTGGTAATTTCAAGGAACGACTTGTTAAGTGTTGTACTGTGAAGGTCTGTTTGATATTTGAAGGGGCAGATGTCTTGAACAAAGGTCCTTTTTACATTGCTTGATGAACGAATACTCCAACCTGTTTTCTCAGTGTGTTTTTAAAGGAGTCTTATTGATAAAGTCGTATTCTGTATTTACATAGATTTGTGGAAAGCATGTCTGTTATTTAGAGGACTTGTGTAAACGGATTTAAGGACTCTAGCGCTTTGCAAAATATGTGGTGGAATATTTGAAACCTATTTTCTCGGGTAGTTGTTCATTCAACTAGGGGTTCCTTACTAAAGAGCAGCCTTAAAATGTTCCCTTTCATGTAGGGCTGAGGTGTTATCCGCAAGGTGGCATTCAAGAATGTGAACTTATACCTTCTTGATGGAGAAACTTGGGTCTTTACTTGTTAGTAGTACCTGAACTGTGTTTAGTGTTAATAGCTATTATTTTCTTATTATGTTTCAATATAAAAAGATGTTTCATCAGCAAATTAAGTAGACTTGTTAGAACTTGAATATAACACATCCAGGGTTGTATTGAGAATCCTTTGTTCCTATGTGAACTGCAAATTGTGATTTTTAGAATTTTTTTGCTTGACTTGAACATATTTGTGGGAAAATGCAGCATTAGCGTCATTATTACTAAAACAATTGAATGGTCCAGTCTTTCCTTGAAATAATTATTTAACCATTACATTTTTTTCCTTATTTATAACTGTTGCAAAAGATCACCCAATTGTCATGTGACAATTGGGTATTGCCATAGAAAATTAGAGGGATTTTACATTTTTTGTATTGTTATGTTAATAAACCTTCAGAGGAAAAAATTAAATATTAGCTCTGCGTATGATTATTTAAATAGCATGTGATAGATTTCATTAATGCAATTAATGTTTTGTCTATGTCAAACAATATTAATATTAATTAAAGAACTAGTTATTCAGCAACGTGGCTTTGCTGAACTGCCCTGAAGCATGAATAGCAGGTTTGGTGAATAGAGCCTTTGGTTCACATGTCATGTATTTACGGTACATATAACCTATAGGCAGGAAAGACCCCCTGTCTTAGAGTCTTGACAGTTCGCTTGCTGCATTAGCCAATATTGGAACTATTCCACGCCTCTAGCACTAGATTTAGACTCTCTTAGCTGATGTCAGGTTATCTGGCACACAATCGCTAACTTAGTCTGTTTTGTACATAGCTCTGTGATCTTTGTAACAATTAAGTAACCTATGGACAAGTTCATATAGGCAGGTATGGCTTTTGCCTTTCACGAGACCTCCTGTTTACTTGTTTTGATTCTTCCTGTATTGCAAGTAGAGATTTCCTCCTGCCCTTACAAGCTATATGACATTATCCCTTTCTGACTCTGTTGCAGTTAATGAACAACTCAAAATCCCTAGTACTGCTACGACTTCTGCCTCAGCTGCAGAGGTGAAGCAGTTTGTGCTCCCAGGGAGAAGATGACTTACAGTGCGCAACTGGGACTGCTGCTGTGGAAGAACTTCACCTACAGAAGAAGACAGACAGTAAGTGGTCTTTTTCCTCCAACTGTTAAGATAATAAGTGTTTAGGACGGATTTGCCATAAGTAGATCGCAGGCTACTAACATGTTTATTCTTAATTTAAAATTAAGCCACGCTTTGAGAACGTGTGATGTGTTTTGTGAAAAGTTAGGAATTGTATAACTGGGTGCATGCGGCAATCATTAATGCACGTGGGAAACACATACTGCCCTGTAATATGCGTGTACTTGATTGTGTTCTTCATATGGGTCATCACACAATGGAAATGGCTTTTTGTAATAAATGTAGTATATTGACACCCCAGTGAGGACACTTGGGCAAATTTGCTTGGATGCTCAGTCTCAGAACTATTGAGCTTTGTGGCATGAGTCCATCAAATAAGCTCAAATTCTTATTTAGATGTATAGCCTTTATCAAATGACTTATAATTTTGATAGGAATCATTGTCCCTTCCAAAACGATCACACACTTAACTAAACTAATAAACCATATAATGTGTTCAGAAGACAGAGAAAGACTGAGGCATTTCCAGGTATTCTTGGAATGCCAGATTTAGATGTAACCACATACAGTAGTTTCACCAGAGACCTTTGCAATACCAGTAGCATTTTTGTTTCTTTTTGCTGTACATATTTCAGAGAGTGCAAGTTACACATATATATCGATTGTCCTTTCTCCTTTCTCTCAGCGTCTTAGATAAAATGTACCTGTCAGCCATAAAAACATTGAATCTGACTAGAGATAACAGTGATCTGGCCCATTTTACTGCCTGCTGTAAAACATCAAATCTTATTTGGATCATATTCTAGATTCAGGATAGCCATATGCCTACCCCATGCATGTTTAAATTCCCTTACTGTGTTAACCACTTCTGCAGGAAGGCAGTTGTACTACCATCTTCTCAGTAAATAAATCTTACTTAAATTAAATCTTAACCTCTAAGCCTCTACTTTTAGTCTAGGTCCTAGCACTTCTTCTCTTTCTGGATATGCTTTTCTCACTTCGTGCTTTACAGTTTACAGTATAGTAAAAGACGAGTAAGTGCAGTCATTTCACATGTACAGTAGTCTGTAGACATTTTGTTGTTTGATCAGAGTACATACGGTACTTATGAATACATTAAGAAGGAGCATACAGTCAGCGTAATGCAATATATATGTACGTGTGTGGATTGTTCTACACAGTACATTGTCCTCTAGAATAGATTGGCCAGTAGAAACGTTCATGTCTATCATTTTCAGAACCTTTTATCCCTTCCCTGTCCGTTGAAGGCATCTACCATACTACCACATATGTTATCATATTTCTCTTGCCCTAGCACTTGTTTAAGTTTATCTAATTGTGTCTAAAATGTTGTTGTTATATCATGAATTAGCCAAAATAGCTATATCTTTTGCGCTATATTATTTTTTCTTTAGAGTGTTATGTATAAAAAGTAATTCTGGTGCAAAGTTTGAAAAAGTGTTTGAAAAGTCTTCTTACCACACCAACTTACAGGGGTGTCCAACCTGCGGCCCTCCAGCTGCTGCAGGACTACATCTCCCACAATGCTCTTTCAGCTAAGGAGCTGGCTGAGGAGTATGGGAGATGTAGTCCTGCAGCAGCTGGAGGGATGCAGGTTGGACACCCCAGAACTAGTAGGATGTTTCTGCTGATGGCTCATTCCCATTGGATATCACCATTGGTAATAAGATAACTTTTGGTGCCTTTATCCATAATGTTTATAGTATGTACAGCTAATAATACTTGATATTCATGCTTTGAGCATGCTCAAGATTAGAGAACTGAGTGGTTTATAGGAAAATCACACTGTGCAGGATAACATTCATTTTAGAGTTCTGATTTAGAGCTCTCCCAACCATGTGCATTTTCAATAATGATCGCTAGAACTGCTGTTATGACTTCATGACTCAGTAGGCTTTATATTGACCTTATTATATACTGAGTAATTTAGTATCAGAAATACAGGATTAATCAACTTGACAATTTAGGAGCAGTGTGTGTTTCCTAACATCCAACCTCCTGGGGATTTTGTTTTATTACTGTGTAAATACATTTTCAGGTAATAATCTTAGTTTAAACAGAGAATATGAAGAATTCTAGCTATTAATGAATTTCTATGAAAAGGGTCAAAGCTCATATTCTCATGACGAGGGTATAGATAAAGTTCCTTAGCTACTTCACGTTGTAGAGCACCTTTGAAACCTCACGCCATCCTTACCCTAAAACTCCCTCCTTGAAAGAAACAATCTGGATAAAAATGGTCTAAAGTTATTAACACAGTGTAAAGTGCATGAATTCATTGACTACGCACACATCAAAATAACAATGCAAACCAGCCTTATAATGTAAGATTACGTCATACTCCACAATATGGACCCAACTCTTCTTCTAATTTCAAATTTGACTCTTCTTCAAGTTTTTCAAATCATTGTGATGTTTAGTATTTTTTTTCCATGGGAGCTCCCCCCTTTAATATCTTCTACAAATCCTCCCAACCCTCGTTTAGCTAGCCTACCCCCTTTCCCAGAGATCAGTGGTTATTAACCCCATCAGGCTGTCTGTCTAGGTGACATGTGAAAAGGTTGGGTTTTCAATGTTTCCAACTCTTTATCAGCGAAGAAAATTTGGCACAAATTAGGACAGGATGATATAAAAATCTTTAAACTAAGATTAACAATAGAAAATACATTTTGTCTTTTTTTTGTGTTTTTCATTATGGGTGAGATAAAGGCAACTTCTAACATTTCTGAGGATACACGTGTCTCTGATACATCTGCTAACCATGACATTTATGAGCTCAATTTCTCAGTGATAGGCCTTTTAGTAGTTAAGAGACAAATCAATAAAAGGTGCATTGCCCCCCCCAAAATATTAAGATAAAAGTTCCTTCAAACAGGCATTGTTTACAAAAATACTATATTTTTTTATGGATACAATCGCATGGTGGTTGGAAAGACGGAGACATAAATTCTCTAAAGGAGTGAAACGTTGCAGTAGGAGACACTGTGCCAGACGCTATCTAATTTAAAATTCCACTGATATAATATCTGGAGACACAGTAGTGAAATGTGTATTAAAGTAATGTTCTGTGTCAGATTTGCAATTAAACATTATTATGTATAAATATGAATCACTTTATAAAAGGAGCAAATAACAACAACTTGCACTACAAACCTCAAAGAAAATATTCACTTGGTCTGGGCTCCTGTTCATCGAGGTTTTAAGTTTGTTAGTTTAGAATGGACAGGTTTCATAAAGAATTCCAGTCATTGATCATTGTCGTCAAATAATTGTAAAACAATGTCTTAAAATAATATATATAAAATATTGGCCGTGTTAACGATGTTCTATGAAAGAGGAGTCTTCTGCAACCAACAAAAGTGGCCATCTTGTTTTTTTTTGTTTTTTTTTAGCAACTGAGGAAGCCCAGAAATCACAACAGTTACCATACCATTGCTTGTAAAAAAAAAATTGGAAATGTTTGCAACAGGGAAAGCAGCCATACAATCTACATTTGAATAAACAAGATGGCTGCTCTTATCTTATATGGGCAGTAGCTAGAAGATATAGAAATCCCCACTATAATTGGAGATGATTTTTAGCTATAATTAAGAGGTAATCTAATTTAAAAGCCATAAGGTAATTTTGTCACACTCAAGTCCCTTTGGGCTGCAACACATTCTTGGTGACACACAGCAGGTTCTTCAGTAATGAACATGAAATATTAATTGTTTCATTACACCCTAATTAGAGAACACTTTTTGCAATTATGAAGCAGTGTATTATGAAAGGGATCGCTAAGTTGCCAGCTGCGCTTGAAACTGTGGACATCCATGAAATGTATGCTTCTAAGTGATGCGATACAAGACATTTTTGCGGGGTTTCTTTCGGTTTCTAGGAGACCTTAAGCAAGGAAAAGCAATGTAATGAAATGGCCTGATCCTCGGTTGGCATGGACCCTGCTTGTGAAAAACAGCTTTTATTTTTCTCCAATAGTCCCCTAGAGAGATCAGACTAAGTTCATTTAACCTTCACACAGGGAACGGGATGCAGTTCTTGGAACTGGATAAAGAGTAGGGGGGCTCCTCTGAGTTTAGTGATTCCTCTTTGTATTCCGACTTTTAACTATTTCAGTGTTTTTTAAAACTTAACTCTATGCTGCCTTAAATAATATTTTTTTTCCCATACAAGTTATTAGATTGCTAATATAATTTTTTCACATTTTTGTTTTGTGATTTCAGCTGCAACTTCTGGTGGAAATCGCATGGCCTCTCTTCATTTTCTTTATCCTGATCTCTGTGCGACTTTCTTATCCTCCCTACGAGCAACATGAATGTAAGTACATGAGCAAACTCCCGTACATTTAACTTTATCCATACACACCAGGCTTTCACTAGTATCCTTGATGATGTTGGCAGGCTTTGCTGGCGTAGTCATGTTTTGCTACACACCATGTAGCACAGACTGTAAACTGAGATATAACAGTGCGGTTAAAGGTTTCTGGACTGATATGAAATGTTTTTGACAATGCAATGTTTCTTTTCCCCTTCAGTTCAGTTAAACAGTTGTTAGGGGATATAATACAACTAATTCTGCATTGACTTAATACAGTTGGTTTACGTAAGAGGTTTAATTGGCTGCTGGGTCTTCATGGCTCGGCCAATAAGGTCATGAGATCATATCGCCCAGTCCTTCCTTGAGGTCCCAGTAGGGGAGATTACCAGACTTTAATAAACTAGATCTGTGCCTTATATATATATATATAGATATATATACAGCCTTATCCAAATGTGGGAATGACATCACTCTTAACACTAAAATAAAAATCAGCATGAAATAGATGCTAGCGACTAATATTTCCATATTTTAACAAAAACAAGAAATATGTACGTATCATAAAAGTAAGTGTAATGTGCAGAGCAGAGGGTCATACGTATTCAACACAATCAAATTCTAGACATCAACTATATTTGGGACAACAAAGCATTTGACTGGTTACAATTTAGGGTAAAGTTACTGCATTTTTAATGGACAAACTTTACTAAAAACCTAGTAAATCACGAAGGAATGGAATGCCGTGCATTCAAGCCCCTTCTGTAAGTAACACAGAATATGAAGACACCTGGATTTAATCTTAAAAGTATTCCTGGGTTTAGTGAGCACTTCAATATGAAACATCTGCTAGCTGCCTTAATTCTCAACAGAATTTTTCTTTAACACTTTACTAGGTTAACGGCAGGCTGTTGATTAATTTATTATGTGACAGACGTGGTCTACAAAAAAAAAATAGGGTTGTACAGGGTATTACTTTTTCATAATAATAATTTACAGATTTTGTACGTTTTAGCAGAAGTCATGATTGGATTTTTGTGTTGCTCAACTTTAACATATACTGTGGGTATGATACCATACTGTTATACGGGGCCACAGCTTAGTATTCCGTTCCAGCTTGGTGATGTTAGCACATGAGGGGTTAAAGTACATTTATTCTTATAGAGCCGTTATTGCATCAACAAGCGTGGCCTGTGGATGTTCTCCCAGTTTGTACAGTACAGATTTCAGTTTCCTGTTGACTCTGGCATCGGGAAGCAAAAAAACCTTGAAAGGCTCCCAAGCACTCGGTAACATTGTGACCCAGAGTGAGCTATTATCTTCTATGGCCACATGCATCGCGCCAGAGTCAGCACTGTTTGCTTTGGGAAGAACCTATATGCCACCACTTCCAGGAATCATTTCCATTACTATCCACCTAATGTCATTTAATGTCACCGTTAACTTTTGGTTGCCAAGTAGGACACCTTATCAGGTTTTCCGCATGGAATCGGTTAAGAGATGTCTCCGTAAAACGCATTCGATGCAGGGTTGCACGTAGCACCCAAACCTTTCTGCTTGTATCGTTAAGCTATTATTAAACCCACGTATGCCGGTTAGATACCATTTCCATACAGTCATAATAGAACGTTTGCCGTAGATTATTCCAGGTACGGTACGTATTTAGACCTGATCAGGGATGCTTCTGAGTTATGCATGCTATTTTTCAAGCAAGACAGCCGCAGATATATTGAACCATTTTGGTTCTACAAGTGTTTTAATATTTCAGATGAAGTGTTTGAAAATCCAAATGATATCTGTCATATGGAATAGGCAGCTCTGTAGAGTCGGTGCTAAAGCTGGATTTAAGAAATAAGCTCCTTATCTGTTTTTTATTTTATTATTATTTTATGCTTTATATTGCGCCATCATATACAGTGGGAATTTGTAGAGTTTTGTGAATACCCTCCCTCATTATAACTCAGACTCTACATTACTGGACTTTGTTTTGCCCCACGTACAATAGTTTCCTACCAAAGTGCAGTGACTGGTTCTTCTAATAACTTTGTTTCCAGTTGTATGTGAGTATATTGAGTTTGTTTTATCAGTTGTCAGTCACCCTGACCTGTTTACTCAGCTGGTATCTGCTGTTTGCAGAGAAAAAAGTAATGTTGCTTAATAGCCAACATTTACATGGCTTGTGAGAGGCCCAACATGGAACATTTTCATTCCTTTTGAAACATGTCAGGGAGTATAATCATCCTATAAATGTGTGCTGAGCAAGACGACGCATGGCTTTCAGCGGGTATCCGTGTCAATATGGAGCTTTGGTTGACATTAACTTAAACATTGAAAGGGGTTTATATGCGTATCACACGCTTTGTCGGGTAGAAACGAGATATATGATGTGGGTTGTTTTTTTTTTTTTTAAACAACCCTTAAAGTGCCAGAACTTGTATTGTACTTCCCATTGGCTCTCTAGGTTATAGCAATTGATTATGCTGCGTTGTGGATCTCTTCAAACCCAAGGTCTATAGTTCTTGGATAACTATTCAAAGTGAATCTGCAAAACAATATTTTCTCATATGTATACAAAGGGCAGAGCATCTCTGGCCTAGTGCGCCGCAAAACCCAGAGTCTTTTGTGTTGACATCTACATTCAAGCCCAGTATTCAACAAACACTAGCTAATGCCTTTAGTTTAAACTATAGATCTGCATTCTGGTGCAAGGTTTCAAAAGCGGTTTTATCACCATAGCAGCCAAAGGAATGGTGCAGGCAGCTGGACCTTTCCATTGGTCGCTGTGGTGATAAGTCCACTTCTGAACAATCGAGTTAGTATTTAAATTCAGCTTAATTTGGTCTGCATGTTGAGTTTAATTAGCCTCTGTGTAATACACTATTGTTCTGCAACACATAAGCTTCAAAATTGTGGGGTTTTTTTTGTACTTTTCAGCAATTTTGCTGAATGTTAACTTTTTTTTATCATATGTTCATAATATTGTCTCTATTAACAGGTCATTTTCCAAACAAGGCGATGCCGTCTGCAGGAACATTACCATGGGTACAGGGCATCATCTGCAACGCCAACAATCCGTGTTTCCGCTACCCAACGCCAGGGGAAACTCCTGGAGAGGTCGGAAACTTCAATAGGTCCATGTAAGTTAATGATAGTACTGGATTCTCAGCTTATTGTGTTGCAAAGTTCAGTGCATCTCTGATAAAGCAAGCCTCAGTAGCTATCACGATATATCTAGTTCATTGAAATATAATCTAGCAAATGTAATTGCTCTTGTTAAGGGAAGAAAATTGTACTCTAGTAAAACTAAATACCTACATCATAAAACTAATATAAGGCAGGTATTGAAAGGCACGCTTATCATCATTGCAACCAAAGGAATCGTTTATTCAGTAGGAATGCTCCACTGGTTGCTATGGTTTTAAGACCACATGTAAAAACTTTCCTCATCTTATTATGTGTGCAGTATGGTGCATTTACTTGGGCACTGCTCTGATCAGACCTAGGGACAGGTACCCCCTCCGCAACTGCAGCCCTCCATGTGGACCAGTATTTGGGGAGTCACTACATAGAATCTTCAGTACTGGCTATTAAATGGTTAATATTTCAAGGGTCAGCTCATTTAGAAAATTCCCAGGTATGTTGATTACCCAAATGAGGGTCTATTGTGCGGCGGGGGGCACCGTGGATTTGCCTCCCTAGACCTGGTCAGCCTGGGCCAGAATATGTCGCCGTATGTACCGGTATTACAGAAAACTCATGATTTGTAAAGAATTGCTTTGGCTAAAACTGTGAATGAGATGACACAATTCAAAGAGGCAGAAAAAACAGAGGCTATTTATTTTTCCCAAATTTCCCAAAATTCTAAGCATCTGCTAAAACATAGTTGCGACTTTATCTTCCAGAGTCTCCCGTTTGTTCTCCGACGCAAGGCAGTTGTTGCTCTACAGTCGAAAGGACACCACTGTGGAAGACATGCAAAGTTTCCTGGGAAACCTACATACATTTCGGGGCACAGGTAAATCATTTTGTACTTGATTGTTCCCATTGTCTATGCAGATCTTGGAATGTCCTATTTAAAGGGGTTGGATCGCATGTGACATGCCAAAGGGTATCCATAACGCTAACGACAATAAACATTTAATTTCTGTTTGTAGATATAGATTTGTAGTCTTTGCCGGAAATATCCCGATGTCTCTCAGTACTATAATAGTTCTAAAAAAATATAGCCAAATAATGAAAAACAGAAAACAAACTGGTGTTCTAGATGAATAATATGCAGAGGAATGGTAACATTCCCCTTGCTGTACACAGGCTATTTCTGATGGTTAGAGAGCTAGCAATCCAGGACTAAAGACAATATGTTGATAATGAATGAAGGTATGGTTTGCGTTTTAGTGGTTGGTAACCTCCGGTTTGTAGGATTAGGATTCAGCATTGTGCCCTGTCTTGGAACACTGATTATAGTCACGGATACCAAAGCCATCAAAGTGTGAGATAGTTTGCGGTACATGTTTACTTCTTCTTCTTTCATTTGAACCTTTGATAAGCAGCAGTGAGGCCTCATGAATGTGTCTTTAGGCGTTGCTGATACCTTCTCGTGTCTTGGTGACTCTTGATTTGCAGTGCAATATATCATGTTTACGACATGCAGAAATAGAAATATATTGTTGGATGGTCTATGATTGCATGGTGCAGAGGCCAGCAATCGACTTGGCATGATGAACATTGCAATTACGTTCTCTTATTTAACGCTAACTTACAAGCTCTGGTTTTACTGGAGATTTGTGGTTTTTTTTTATTATTTTGGGTTGAGGCTGAAGTCCTAAGTCTGGGTGATCAGTACTATGGCAAAATATACATCAAGCAATGAAAATGCTTATTATTGAGTAAATCCCACGCATACAGGGTTTATGCATGTCGTGTGGATAGAATGGTCAGACGTTGGCATAAATCCTGCATCTCCTTTGTATGGCTGTACCCCTGCTTTACAAGACTGCCCCCAAAAATCATCAATTATTGATATTCTAATAGTTTTGATCCATACTTTTAATGTATATTTTTAAGGTGTATTCTCAAAAGGCACTGTAGGCAGTACCTACATACTATTGAATTCTGCCCTCATTTTTTAAAAAAATTCTGCATTGTGTGTTCTTAATTTTAAAGGTTTGTATGAAAAGAGAGACAATTTCATATGCTTTTTCCATTTACCATTCCACTTGACACTGAACTGGTATCTGCTCCATAGCTCATTATTAATCAACTTGTGACTGGTTAAGGTCAGCATTTTTATCAACAACTGTAATTTTACCAGCGATACGTATATATGTACAGTCTGTCCAGAGCAAAGGGCTATCAGGAAGAGTGTAGTTCACAGAATCTCAGCTGTATACGTTGTGATCACTCTCTATGCTGCAACAGCCTGTATGGAGTTTTCTTAACCCCCTGGTGACTGATGTGTATGCAGTGCTTAGCAATGCACACCACCCTGGGACTGAAAGGGTTATAAGGAGATCGATTAACCTATAAGCAGAGCATTTTTCCTCTAAACAACATTGTTGTTATTATTATTATTAATAAATAATAATAATTTACAGGGTACAAAATATATGCATCCTAAAGAATCAAACATACAAAAAAAAATCAACATTCTTATTGTAATATTTAAAATAAAATGATACAAATGTGTTTATTTGGGATATTGTTTTAAATAGTTGTTGGTGAGCATATGGGTAATTCCAAAAACACACATTTTCTTTCTCATTGGGACACCGAGCCTATGGCCTAGTTGATGTACCAGACGTCCCTGTGAATGTCAATCTTCCCACAAAATGCAGTGAGAAAAAAATAGAAATAATTTCTCATATTTTTCAAACTGCTTTTTATGTGAGGATTGCTAAGACTTGGGATAGATGTGTCGGTGGCATTGATTACAGATCAAGACTTGATCAATGAGAGTTCAGCAAAAATGTAAGATTTTTACGTTATATTCGGTGCTTGGTTGTCACACATGAATAATGATCTACATTAAAGATAAGTTTCAATGGCTTTAATCAATATTAGAACTGGCCCTTTCCAGAGCTAAGTTGTCATTAATATTGAAAACAGACCCATCAAGTTCACCAGCTGCTGATAAAAAAAGAAATGGGCAAAAAATACACTAAAAAGCTATCTTTTTTTCTAAGAAGCAGAAACAATAATTTTAACTTCAAGCTTTTATTTTAATTTTTGTAATTAATTGTAGGCAAAATTAAGAGAAAATATTTTTCTTGAAATAGCCATTTCTTCTTATAAACAAAAAATATGATTATTAATGACAAGACAGTGTTTTTTCTCTTACTGGCTCCCTCTAAAGTAACTTGAAACACCCTAAAAATAATTTGTCCACCTTCAAATGTGATTCGTTGAATAACTGCTTTTGTTAGATATGTTACCAGTAAGAATAAACATGAGCAACCAACACGAGCAGATGCTGGAGAAACTATTAGTAAGCAGTCATTAGTGGAATTTGCCTTCAGTTTATCACTAGCTGGAGATTCTAAAGTGATTGCCGAATCATAATTATCCCAGCCTAAGTTGGCCAAAAAGTGCTTCCCCTATCTCTTCTTATCCTTTCCAGTTGATAATAGCAAACATGCATGCTTGTAAATGTCCCATATCATTCTTTTTTGCCTGTCCTTCATAGCACGAAACCTACAGAGGTCACTGCGGGTTTCTTAAGAATGTAACGACCTGAAGGCACTTTGAGTAAACTGACACGTGTACTCTTGCGGCACTAAAAGGTCACGTCAATCTTGAATGTGCAGTTTTTTAGATCGGTAAGACACCTTCCTGGAACCGATTGCTGCACGCCCATTAATTCATACTTTGGTAAATATGTTAGGGAGATATGTAAGACATATATTCTATGCAGTTCTTCTACACTTAACCAGTAAGAGAGAGGCCTAGGATATGTTAACAGACATCTGACTTGCAAACGTGTTGCAATAAATAACATGGAACATGAAAACCTTAGTAAACGAAAAATCCCTTTAATAAAAATCGTAGAGTAGATTAAAAAGAACTGGATTGGAAGTTTATTATCTATAGATGCACAAGTTTCTATGAAGCAGGTTAATTATCAGATCGGTATATCTGTACTTTTTATGAAGGTCCAATCTTATCTTTAGAATTCAGCCACTTACTCAGGACTTCGCTTACCTCACCATTGGAGTAATAAACTAGTTGAAATACAAAGCTTTTTGTGGGTGAAATGTGTCCATATAAATAAGAAAGCAGTCACATAGCAATCAGCATTCAATCAGTTTCTGTTCTGCATTTATTGAACATTTCTTGAGCTGTTTCGAAATCAAACACGATGTTGAAAGTCATTAGGACAAAGTTGAAAAAACACTAATTCTAACAACTGTATCAGCTGGTTTCTAATGTTCTAAAAGCACATCATTTCAACATTTCTTATTGTCAGCGATCTATATCTGTTAGCGCGTGCCTTAACATGTCCTCTCTTATATTCAAGTTACGAAGATGCGCACAGGACGAATTGATTGTTTGCACGAAACCCTTGGTCGCTAAAACAACACCTCACTTTTAGTTGTCTATTGGAGTGTCCTAAATCAAATCAGTACGTAATAGCTATAATCATAGTATCTTGTGGTTCAGTTGCCCATTCATTGTTTAAGATGAAGCGACTTTTCTTGAATATTGTGGTAAAAGCATATTTTCCCATGTTGTATAGTTTAGTTTTTACCTAGCAAGGATGAAATTATATACCTAAGTGAGTATTGAATGTGCCTGAGATGGAGGAGGTAAAATTTGTAAGGCCAGGCCAAACACTTTCTGAGGTATTGTTAATACATGAAGCAAATCCATAGAGCTCTTGCTTTCTATGGCTTGTGATTTTACTAATTCAAAACCTGTGGGTTCAGAGCGAGCAAACCAGATGAAAAATGGCTGCCTAATCTTCAGACTTGCTCTGCTCAAGTCAAGGTTGAATAATGTTGGATACTAAAAATAACTGATACCTCTCATCTTTGGAACTGAAAGGGTTATATTATTACATAGTTGCTTTAGCAAGTATTCCAAGAGACACCACGTGGAATGGTGGTGAAACTCCACTAGTGCTGTCTTTATAGTAACTGTTTTATATGCTTTGAAATATGAAACATGGAAAGAGCCTTAGAGGAACTGGTGGAATGCAAGCAAAACTTCTCCGGGGGAAATGTTTTATGCTAGTTGTAACCGATCTCAGATTGCTGTTTTATTACAGCGTCTTTGTATTGCAGAAAATAAAGGTTTTTGTTGGAAGCAAAAGTATTGAAAAGCCTATATCGTTCCCAGCTCGCCTTAGTGAATAAACTAAAGCTTGACCATTTGGTTCCTCGTTATGTGTAATTTTTTTTATATCTTGGACTTCCTTACACAGCTACTGACTAGTATCACATAGGTCATCCCCAAGTGGCATCACTATACTGAACCATAAAGAAGTGTATATATATTTTGAAGAAAAGAAAATCAGATCACCATTCATGTAAAGTAGCTGACAGTATGGTGGTGTAAAATATATATCTGTAGAATATGGAAACTTCTCAACCTTCTTCTCAGTTCATGGCTCAGAATAGTTTGCCTGGTAGGGTTGGTCCCAGTTTCAAGTATTAATGCCAATGGAATTAATTCACATGGCAAAATTAAGAGTGCACTAGACAAAACCTTTATAAACTCATTCTGTGTGATGCTGACATTTATGGTATAATTATATATCCTATTATTAAGCTTCTTTGACCAGATTGGGCTGTGGTGTCTGTATTAACTATGTTTTAATACATCAAGTATTCAGCTACCTGTAATCCTGTAGAACCATCTTGTTAATTGTGGAATGAGCCGTGATTAATGCATTGCAGACACCCATTTTCAGAACTGAGAAAACATGGTCAGCAGTGTAGGTGAAGAGTTCCATCGGCAAGCCTTTATTAAAAAAGTAATTTTTTTTCAAGGCTCAAGAATCATAGGTTGATCAAAGGATCAGATAAATACAACACTGACAGGTAATTGTTATTAGGCAGAACGAGCCCACCTCTCATTCAAAGACACTTGGTGTATGGTTTTTGTATATTTACTGCGCCTTTAAAACTGAAGTGATTTTTTTACTACTTTATAGGTACTTCACTAGTTTAAAGCCTTGGTTTTTTTTTTAGAAACCAATTTAATGTACTTTACTTTTCTTTGAATTCCCCAAATCCACAATGTCTCTATGTTTATCTAGCATGATCTTTATTTAGGTTTCTATGTGAGAAACCAAACACTCCATTTTTGATCCGCACGTGAGAGGCAAAACAGAAAATGGCATTGGACCACACAGTTTGGTTTTAATGTGAATATGTGGTTTATCTTTAGTTTATATTCAGAAAATTTAGGTGGCACTATGTATGGTTTACCTCCCTTCTGCATCAAAGCATTGATGCAAACCATAAACTGCTAGGTTCAGAAGTCTTCACGCAATAGTAAAACTGTTACTTAAAAAAACAGTATGTTTTAATTTCAGGGAATGGGAAGGCCCCGTAACCACTATGCTTGCCAGATGTTGAGCAAAGGAATTTTCTGTGTGCCCTTTGTGCTTGTTTGTCACTGCAAAATGTTCCCTCTATACACTGCAAGCTATTGCAACTATTAGTTTATATAAATGATGCAATTGTTGTTGGTGTTTGACTTAATTCTCGTTTCCCAGAAGAATTGCGATTGTATAACAAAATAAGAGGCCCCACTCCCGTAGACATTGTACAGCATTGTGCCAGAAATGTGTCATAACAGGCAAATGTTCCAGCTCTTTGTGTAGTGGTGTGACCTTTGAAACTGGTAGTTGTCAAACCCTATTTTCTGGAAAAAAGGATATTTGGTCTCTTCCTTACCTAGCGGCAAAAAAAAATATTATCAGAAGCTGTTCGTAGTCCGTGTTCAAAATGGTAAAGTCTAACTCTATGTGTACTTTAAACTACCACAGTTTATAGTTGTGGGTTGTTCTGCTATGAATGACATCAGAATTACCTCATAACAGGTTTCATCGAAGTCTCACAGGTGTTCTACCTGATTCTAAAGATCTCATTAGTGGATATCTGAGGTAAAACATTTATCAAAAAGTAATAATTATGTGATGGCAGTATCATGGAATAATGGATTTAAGATGATGGTACCTTATGTTCCTAAAAATTAAGAGCTTTATCTACTTTTTAGCTGTCCTGAGAGGCTAGCCTCTTGCAGCATTCAATAAGGCACCCAAGAATGGCAGCAATCTGTCACTGGGTTCCATAGAAAGTTGTAATTATGTGACATTTGATCAAAAACAATACATGGAATTATTTTAGTCATATGTTTTGTAAGAAGCAGTGCTTAATTTGTTGGTGCTACATAAATAAAAGATAATGATATATTGAATTGATACTATGGACACGGAATTGATGAAGATTGTGTTATTATATTACATTCAGCAACCTTTCATGTAAGCAGATTCCTTGTGTTAGATGGAACATCATCAGGTTATTGGTGAAAATGTTATGTCCTAGTGGTTATTATTGCCACGGATCACTTAGCTCAGATCAGGTTACTTGGAAAGCATATGTATTATGTTGACAAGTTGAAGGTTCCTTTAAAATAGTTTGCTTCACTAAGCAGCCTGTGTAGACCTTACAGATGAGTTAACATCTCAGGGAGGAATGTCAGTAGCAAAGCACAAAAATAAGGTGCAGTTTTAGGTTACGAGGATCTGAGCAAACGTCTTGGCTGTAGATCTTTTCTGTGACACGTTATATGGAAAGTATGCATGACACATTCCTGCTAAAGGGGAACAATTACATTGGAAGAAGAGTCCAACAAATATCTTGTCTGAAAAGTATACTGGGCTCCAGAACATCTCCAAAAACTCTTAGTACAGTTACCTACTGATATCATTGTAAAATGTGGTTCAATAGCCATTGCATATATAAAAAACTATTTACTACTACAGCTAATATTGACTAAGCGACAACCCTATCCAGTACCAGAAAATGTGTGAGTTGCTTGTGAATTTTTGACATGGTCTACTAGACAAGTCTTTATTGGTCAGATACACAACTTAAGTGTTAGTAGGTTTCATCACCTACATAGTTACATATTTACATAGTTATATAGGCTGGGAAAAAAGAAAGAAATGCGTCCATCAAATTCAGCCTTTCCCATATCTGTTAATTGCTGATGATCCAAAAGAACAAAAATACTTCTTTACCCCAGAATGGCAGTCAGATCTCTCCTTGGATCAAGAAACTGATGTGTTAGTGAACATGTAAGTGAACTACCTTAAGGACGTCCACTGTATCTCTTCTTGCCATTCAGTGTCGAACTACAACATCTCGGCCTAGCCAAGAGTGATGGGAGCTGTGCTTTTACCTCCTTTTGCCGACTACCAATTCCCTAAAATAGGAATCAACACTGTGTTCTATGAATTTATGCTAGAGAGTATTGTGTGTGATGACATACATGTGCACCAGCCCGTTAAAAAAACTACTCTACTCAACAAGCTGTGCTATTGCCCTAAAGTGACCTTATTCTCTCTCCTCTTCTTTTCCAAATCTGTTTTATCTCATGTGAGCCAAAAAGGCCTCAGGAAAATTGGCACAACAGAAACGTTAAGAAGGCAGTGACCGCCAGTAACCTGGATATTACTTCCAAGATGGGAAAAACGTTTTGTGGGGTTTTTGTTTTTGATAGAGATGCTTCTGCTTTATATAAATACTGGTTTGAATAAAATTCACCATCTTTTGTGTTCTTGAAATACAGAGTAGTGTACTGTGTTGTTTGGTCTATATGTGCTTAATGATTGCGTTTACTAAGTAGACAAATGTGTCTCATTTTTTGGCCAGGTTTGAAACTACGAGATTTTCTAATGGATGATGAGAAATTCACAACGTTTCTTCAGCACAACATTAGTATGCCTTCCATCGTGGTAGAAGAGATAATGAATGCCAATCTCAAGTTGGAGCAGGTAGGACTTTAAAGTAATGCCATAGATTACCCAAACCCTTTGAACTGAAATGCAACATAGTGGGGAATTTCCATAGTCTGGTACTAATAGATTGTTTGCCTAAATTGAAACTTCCCTAATCAAATAAAAATGCTAAAATGTGCTAAAGCCAACAATGGTCATTTTCAAATATGCTACAAATGGTTGACAATACTTTGGATTGGCTTTATAGGCCTCAAGACTATGTTCCATTGGGGCCCTCCTGACTGGCCTGTACCATTTAATTTATTAATTAAGTTTTTGTTTTGAGACACATTGTACTTAACCCAAATGGTTCACTTATTTTAAGGCAGAAATCTGTGTTTATTTTCTTGTAGGTCTTGGTGTCTGGGTTTCAAATACATTTAAAGGATCTGTGTAATAGCTCCAGGTTGGCAGAATATGTGACCATTCAGAACGAGGATGTGGCAAATCTCAGCCAAGCAGTTATCTGTGCCCTTCCTGAGGAGAAGCTTAATCTGTTGGAGCAGGAATTCCGTTCCAATATTGACCTTCTGAAGCCCATTACAGTAAGTGAACAATAGGCTCGAGTTGTTTGCTCAGACATATTCAGAATGGGCATTAGTCAATACAATATACCTACTAACGTACAGTAAACAAATGCCCTGAATGTTTTTTGTTTTTTTTTAAAGGAAACATCATGTTTAGTTTTGCAAGAAAAAGGTTTGACTTTCGGTACAGTACATTTGTAAAATGGGTCATCATGGGTATGGCATAGTTGAAATCTGCAGATAGAACTAAGATATCTGCAGACGATCACGGTGATGTTACATTAGGTTAAGGCAAAGAAGGGGTGAAACTGGGAGACCAGAGAGACTGTGAGCGTGTTTCCAAGGTCACATAGATTAACAGTACTTAAGCATGGTGATAAGACGTAGCAGAGAGGGTTCAGTTCTGTCCTTCGGTCAACATGCAGAGTGTAAGTGTAAGATAAGCTTCAGTTGGTGGAATATATGCTAGTACCAGGTGCATGGCTTCCTCCCAGCAGCTCCCCATCTACTGACACATCTCATCGTGTTGAGTTCATTAAATTAATACTGCCCTAGTTATTCAGTGGGCAGCATGCCAGGCAAAAAGCGAAAGGCACAGTAATACATTAAAAGTGACAAAAAATGCCATAATAGTTAGTTTCCAAAAAATCTCCTTTCCTGTGTGACCTATAGACCCTATTGGAATTTATTAAATACGGCATGCTGATTTAAGTATTGTATTGATATATAAGATGCCCTTAATAGTAGCTCGTGTAAATGACTTCTGTAAATATTTATTGGCAGACACACTTGAAGTTATTTTTGTGCAATGTTGGCACCTTGCATTAATTAATGTGCCATGACATGTTACAAGACACAGCCATTTAGACCCAAAACAGGATTATATCTGTCTAAATCCACCTCAACTTCCTAACAGCATGTAAGCTCTTCTTCCCCTTCTTAACCAGTATATGCTTGTACACTCTAGTAGTGTGCGGCTATGTGTATCTATCCAACGGTCACACGCTGAAGGGCCAGATCTGTCACTCAAGT
Organism: Spea bombifrons; assembly: GCF_027358695.1. Classification (NCBI taxonomy): domain Eukaryota; kingdom Metazoa; phylum Chordata; class Amphibia; order Anura; family Pelobatidae; genus Spea; species Spea bombifrons. The sequence continues at coordinate 91,022,996 of NC_071087.1, forward strand.
ACCGCCATCATGGCTCACTGAGCATTTGGTTAACAAATAATTTTGGTTAACAAATAAATAATAATATGAACTAATGATCATATGAAAACAATCTAGCAGAGAATGAAACATAAATTGAGTGTAAACTTATGAGACACTCTTATCCCTTTTTAAAAAAAGAATTGCGATATAAAATACCTTATAATATATTTAATCACACAGCAGAGCAGTTATATCCAAGTAGTGTGGTTTTCAAGGAATTCCAGGTTTCATTCTATTACTTTAATGCTGACATTTGTTTTTTACAAGCCTCAGGAAAAATGAACCTAAAATCTAAATGTACAGATCAGCTGCAATTTATTTTTGCAACAACATAGATAACAGAACAAGCTGACTGGTGTCAAACTAGTCAAATCCAGAAGCTGGGAAACAGAGCACCACCTTGTGTGGTTTATCTTTTGCTGCCGTATGGAAAAATACAAAAAAGGAAATAGTGGAAAAGTAACTGTGATAACTGCAGCATAAGTGTTATGTGATAAAGCTTTTAGGCTTTTCACGATGTTACCATATGAGCAGTATGCCTGCCTGCCTGTCCGCTATTTAAAACCAGCTTATTTGTTACTGCTCAGACACCTCTCTCCTAAATGGGCATTTTTTTTTTATAGAACATTATTCTACATAAAAACTTACTGGTAAAATGAAAGCGGGGCTTTGTTTAATAAGGCAGTCAGTGACCAGAAGGTAGGACTATGGTAGACAGAAAATGTTTTCATATTTGGAACATGCTCTTGTATGCCTGAGATCTTCTAGTGTTTTCTTTCACACTTTTCAGTGAATAGGTGCTTGGGATATCCAGTTTGCCCAACTTGGCCAAATTCAACAGCTAATCTATCAATGGGCACTCGAAAATTCAGTTACCAGCCTTTGTGCGTTCCTGAAATGGATGCAAGCTTGGACTGGCCATCTGGCACAGTGGGTCATTGGCCAACTGAGCTCCATACTCATGGATTCTGGCATAGAGCGGCCGCCAGCTGGATATGCTTTGCCCCATGCTGTGACAGCATAAAAACGTAACGTGCAGTCGCTCATAACCAGCTGGTCGCCATAATTACAACATTTCAAGTCCAACCCTCTGTGGATGCCATGCCATCACTTTTTTTTATTGGTGAACTTTTCAGTACCCCCCCCCTGTTTTTGCTCATGCCACATCATTATAAATCATCCTCTTTGTAGTTGTTCTTAGGAAATGCTAATTTTAGGGCTATACAATTTACTGAGTATTTTTTTTATAGTAGTCACAAAAGAACAGGTTAAGAGAAAAAAAACTATTATTTGACAGTGGGTTCTGTGCTTTTATACTTCCATATGGTCACAGTGTGTGCTACAGCCTGCAAATGTTAAACCAGTTACTTTTCACATATTACCCAGAATTCCATTGGGAATATTCTGAGAAACCATAAACATTCTGAGCACCGTAGTCGTTAAAATGAGTATAATTGCATTTCCATTTTATGTCTTCGATGAATGCATATTTTTAAGGCGTTGATGGCACATTTTCTGCAATAGAAATCATTTGCCGTTATATTGTTGTGTTCAACGTTTGACAAAGAAGGGTCACAAGACCTATGACATAACTTTTGTACACACAAGAGTATTGTTTGGATGGGGACGCTTTGCATTTTTATGGAGTTATTCAGTCGTTCAAGGCTTTCAGAGTCTTTGTTCATGTACCAAGCGACAATAAAGCAGTTTTCCAAAGGCATGGGGAACTACATGTCTTTGGGAACGCACAGATCACCATTGTTCCAAATCCAAAATTGTGTACACAGCATTTGGGTGTACGAGGATTACATAACGATGAAATAAAATTAGCTCACAGCTGCGACTTTGAATTATCAGGGGTAACAAAAATGGTTCCAAAAATCATATAGCTGATGCCAAATTGTTTGGGATTTTTTTCCAATGTCCAAGGGGTAACACAACAAACTCAGTTTGTTTGATATCATGGAGATAGAGGGGTTATGGACAGGAGGGGGGGGATGTTAACCTGCGTGGGTGATATTTGTGGATGGTGGAGAGAGGAGAGGGGAAATGTAATGGTAAATAAGGATCAGGAGAGGATAAATGTGATAAAAAAAAAAAAATTGTGGTATGTGCTTTTGGTAGTTTTGGGGCACACCAGTAATGCCCGTGAAACCCCAGCAGAGTAAATAAAACATGACAGGGTCTGTCCTTCAGATGGAGTCAAGAACAGCATTTAAATATCAATGCCACCGTGAGCTGCAAGACCGTGACACTATGGAACTCCGTGTACAAAAATAGTCTGTTGGAACTAATTATGACCTTTCCACAACCTAAATTGAAGGGTTTATTTCAGTGAAACAGAATTATGGTGCACCATCAAACCTTCAAAGTGACCAATGTTTTCTTTTGATTTCCACAAATATAGAAAGAGATGTCGTCAAATTCCTTCCCTATATTGAAAGAAGTAACAGAAAACTTGCTGGAAAGCTTGGGCCAACTTGCACGAGAGGTAAGTAATAGGGACGTTCTTAAAGAGCTGCTGCAGTGCCACTTAGTGGCTGTCTTAAATAAGCAATAGTAGATCGTAATGTGTCCTGTTGCTTGAATTATAATAATACAAGCTTGGTGATACCTTTATGTTGCGTATCATTTCTTAATTATACAATTTGTATCTTTTATGCTTACAGTACATTAAATCATAGGCTTCACCAACACTGCATCTGCTTTTGAATCCGCTTTTCTGTTGAGGAACCCCATCTTATTTATGTATGATTGTACAAAATAATTGTATTTTGTGTAGTACATTTTAATGATTATCGGAGTCTTGCGTGTACTTGTCTGACTTGTATATACCGTGGGATCTTATTGCAGCTGCTTTCTTCATACTGCACTGCTCCCATGTCTAGGCCAGCGAGTATAGAAATGGAAAAAATGTGATTCCTATCTTGCTGATGTGGCTAAATGACTTCAGGAACAAGAAATTGGCAGCCATCCCAGAGTAGGCGTTAACTCGTACTCTGGAGAAAAAAACCTCAGACTTTTCTTTCTATTGTACGGAACACTGTGTACCGTTTGTGTCTGGGCCAACACATAGCCCTGCAAAATTTTCTCGTCAATAGACTGAGAACAACGGGAAATGACTCTTTACTATCGCAGTAACATGCAGTGACTTTTACAGAGATAAAGTGGTGACATCTTTAAAGTAAACGAATGTTCACATTTTTATATAACAGAATTAAAAAGTTCTGACATTATAGTCATTCTTTTGAAGGTTTAGTTGCACAACTACACATGCCATGATTCTACAAAATAAATTAAAAACCCAATGGCACAATATCACAATCCAAAAGTGCGGATATGTAGAGTTTTTATATTGCTCTTGCCCGATCTAATTACCGTCTCCATTTCATATCTCCATCATTTGCCACAAGACAAGTAAATGTTCCGATAAAAAATTATGAATTCAGCAAAACTTTAATTGGAAAATTGAGAATTATCTTTGGGAAGGATTTGGGTATTCAAGCAGATTTCATGGTAGAAGTTTTGTATGTGGAACAGCACCTTTATGAAATCACACATATTACAAGTGCAAAGTGACAACAGGTTACTTTTCCGTTCACTGAAGTAATTAAATAAATAATTTAATGCCAGTGGTCATCCCATCATATATGATCTTCGAATGATAACATAAAGATTTAAGCCGATATTATTCATACACCCTTTTAGGTTACAACCAAGAAAAGTTGGGCAGACATGAGGCAGGAGGTGATGTTCCTCACCAGTGGAAATTCCACTTCTTCGCCGACCTTATTGTACCAGGCGGTCTCTCGTATTGTGTGTGGACACCCTGAGGGCGGAGGACTAAAGATCAAATCTCTCAACTGGTACGAGGATAACAACTACAAGGCATTATTTGGAGGAGACGAAGGGAACGGGACAGAGGAAGAATCACAAGTCACATATGACAATTCCACAAGTATGTGAATAATTCAAGATATCTTATGATCCCTTTGCTTATTATTGCCTTAAGGTGGTAGGTTAGATGATGTCCTATAGCTGTACTAAGTGACTGATCAATCTTTATTTCACTGTCATGTCCTTGATATATGTTTCAAAAAAGTGTTTAAAGCTTCCTACACTTACACACACTTAAACTTGTTAATAATGCCCAATTATTTGTTAGTAATCACTCCATATTTGACTACAGACTTTATTAAACATACATTGTTTTCTGTTCCAGTTCCATTCTAATTATGAACTGAATGGGTTTATTTAGTAAGGGTCACATTTACTTCAAATAGCGTATTCTTAACCTATGATATATATCCAGCTTGGAGGGTAACTATACCAAAGAGTGTTGCCACCACAGCCAGTAGCATGCAGTCTATACCGAAACCCCTCTTCTTGATTTTCCGCAAGCTCAGTTATTATTATGACCAGATTGGCAGATTGGTGAAAAAAACAATCCATTTGCTTTCTTTACCCAGGTTAAGAGTCTTATGTCGACTGTACAAGCCAGTAATATAAAGGATGAATGTATTGTTTATTGTGGCGCAGAAACGTGTGTTGAAACAAGTCTCTTTGGCTAACTAGAATTCAAATTTAAAAAGAAAATCTGTTTATAATCTTTGACGTTGTATAAATAACATAATTAGCACTGTTCGCTGCAGGGGGATAGGGTTTTGATGAAGTAATACAAAAGGTGTATTGTGACAACTTATTACTCTTACGTAAGGCTGGAATTGCCAAGGGGTGAATTTGTAAGACAAAAGGTACCAGCTAACTTGGTTTTTGGCCTGTGGATCAGCTTTGCATAGGGTTAGATCAGGGCTCGACAAATCCCAGGCGCCAGGTCGCCATGGCGACTCAGAATTTTGTCCTGGCGCCTAGGAGTTTGTCAGCCTCTTACAGTCACAAAAAAATGCCCCCGTGTCACCACGCGGGGGCGCTGCTGTTGCTGTCTGCCCAGGAGTCTGGGCAGACAGCACAGCCACTCCGAGCCCGCCCCGAGCCTGTGATCACTCCCACGGAGTGATCCTGTAGGCTGAAACCGCGATTGCCGAGAAACCTGCAATAGCGTTTTCAGCTGCCACAGGCAGCTTCAGGAAAGGGGGTTCAGTGTTGATTGGGTCCCCACACAAGTGTGGGGACCTGACACAACATCCCCCTGCTGCCTGATCGCTCCATGAGAGCGACAGGGCAGCGTTAACCCCTTCAATGCCGCGATCGCGGCATTTAGGGGTTAATTCCCGTTTTTCAAGGGGCTCTGCTGCTGGTGGTCTGCCTGGAAGTCCAGGCAGACCAGCAACAGCAAAAACGAGCCCCCACAAGCCGTTTGATGACTCCTGTAGGCATGGAAGCCTACAGCAGTCATCAGAGACTCCCCCCTGCAATGGCTGGTCTGTAGACCAGCAATTGCTTCCCAGCTGCCAGAGGCAGCTTCAGTGACAGGGGGAGAGGGTTCTTTGGTCTCCACATGAGTGTGGAGACCAGCCCCAACACCCCCCTGCTGCCTGATCGCTCCATGAGAGCGACAGTGCAGCGTTAACCCCTTCAATTCCACAATTGTTTATAACACATTCGTGGCATTGCAGGGGTTAACATTTGTCCCCACAAGCTTGTGGGCACTAAATATCAATCAATGCTGTGCTCCAATGGAACATCAGCATTGAAAGTGTTAAAAAAAATATATATATCAAAAAAAAATTATTTAAAAAAAAACCCCAAAAAAACAGCACTGACCTGAAAGTCCAGGGTGCTTCCAGGTCAAATGCTGTGAGTTTAGTAAGTGGGCTGATGATGATCAGATCACTCCTAACCAACTGTTAGTTTAAAAAAAAATCCTGGCTCCTAACTTTTTTAGCTGGCGCCTAGATTCACAACAAATTTGTCAAGCCCTGGGTTAGATTCCCTGGTTGCTCACAAGGGCCCCTGTGTTTTACCTTTGTCCCTAAAAAGGACTGGGTTGTAACTATAAAAATAGGATATCAGCTTTGCATTGCCTTGCTAAAATTAGTTCTAGAAGAGACAGTGCTTATAGTATAGTTTATGTTGCTAAGGGAGGCCATTTTTTGTCCAGTGGATAAATAAAGTTCCAAAAAATTCAGAATGTAGGGTAAGGCAGAAGAGGGGTCTCATTAACAAAAGTTTTGCCCAGCCTACCAGAGCCTCAAATAACCACTTATTGAAGTTTTTTGGGAAAATGTAAGAATTTCTATTGGACCTACAGTTCTCTTACAATGCATTTTTGTTCCTCTAGCGCCTTATTGCAATGAGTTGATGATGACCCTGGAGTCCAGCACACTGTACAGAATGATCTGGAGAGCTCTGAAGCCTTTACTCGTAGGCAAAATCCTTTATACCCCCAACACTCCAGCCACGCAGATGCTAATGGCCGAGGTAAGAACCTTCAAGAGCCTCGGTTTGGCCATCTTTTATTCATTAGGCATGATCAGTGCTTGTACAATCCAACAACTGTTTCCCCGCATGTGGCAGTTTTCCAGAGCATAATCTACTAAAGTGATAACATGTTTATTCGTGTTGTGCATCGGGAGAAATACATTTACAGTGACAGCCTTTCTTTATGTTTCATTTTGTACTAGCCCGCAATATGTATTTCCTTGTATGTATGTATTTTAGACAAAAAATACCTAATAATCTGCATTTTTGCTTTTAAAACCTTTTAAGGTGTACTAGAATGAAGCCCATAGCACTGCAGGGATAAAGTCAATCAAACATTTGAAACAAATAAGAGACTGCAAACCTGCATTTGGCGCTGATGAAAGCTCTCTGATGAGAGCCAGAGCTATGTTAACTATGGAACTTATGTATGAAACTGTGTCTGTGCTAAGTTAACCCCTTAAGTACAACAGGTTGTCCTTAAACCCCATAAGGAAAATGCATTGTGAGCCCAAACATGTACGAGCTTTGTCGTGACTGTTTATTAATTTAAGAAAGGTGTACCTTATTGCTACTTTATTGTACTATAAATCTATGCCAATCATTATACAGCATTATATTTAATGAAGATGGAAGATAAGTGAAAAGTCACATTTCGTAAATAAAAAGTCGCAATTGTGCCTTTTTTTTGGTCTCAAAACTCATTTGAATTCAGAAGCACAAACCTGCACAAGATCTGTAAAGAAGTCACCCCGCCAGATGCCATGGCAAACATTATAGGGTTGTCCATCCTGGCTGCTGGTCTTGGATTGAGAATGAAGTGTGGTGGCCTAAGGATCCTTATTTGGTACCTATTGGCAACTCGCACCTTAGCCCAGCTTTCCTAGTTATTACATTACTTTTTAAAGTTGGAGTTTCATTTTGGAATGAAGGAAGTAGCGTGGAATGCATAACTTCTCTGTTACCTGAGTACTAGTGTGTAAGTGATTCATATTTAGATTATAGCGCTCTCTATTTCAGGTCAACAAAACGTTCCAGGAATTCAGCGTGTTCCAGGATCTTGGTGCAATGTGGGAAGAAATTCGTCCTCAGATCAAAAAGTTCATGGAAGACAGCGAAGAGGTGGATCTTATCCGGGTTAGTGTTTGAAACCTTCTGTGGCTGCTTTTAATGCCTCACTATCTATATGATATAAAGCCATATATCTACTTATAAACCTAACAATTTCAACACACCAACATAAGAAATAACCTACCAGCTCAATGCGGGACAGACCACCTGGTTTCCCTACATGATATGGCTATGCCCAGGGCCAGAGTGGGGATGAAAATTGGTCAGTTGCACAACCTTATATTTCTTCTGTGAGTTTCCAGAAGTTGGATAAGTAATAAAGTATGGAATCTGCCTTACACGCTGCAATAAAGGGATGTGGCAGGCACCATTGGGCACAGTCTCGACAGGGACTTGCCAATGGGCACTCCAGGCCTAGTTGTGGGTAACTATAAAATTTGGGATTTAAATTGCCATAATAACATAAAAAGTTTACACATGTCAATGGTTTGTTTTTATATTATTTTCCATACCTGTACTTTTTATACTTGGAAAAATCATTTTATTTTGTACCAACAATGTTGTTCAATAGTTTAGCAGCTGTAACTTTCCACTGCACATTCCTTATGTGTCACACGCGGATGGGTGTCTGTTTTTTATTTCTTTTATTTTTAAGTTTTCATTGTTTTACTATTGTCAAGGTTACATATTTAAAACAGACAAGCTAAGCATTATTATTCTTTTTTGTATGTGTAGTTGTTGATGACAACTTTGGTACAGCTTTTTATTTCTGCATTTATTAAAGATGTTTATGTAAATCAATGTGCAAACTGAAACAGGGACATACATTAACCACAGGAAGCAAAAGTGAGGATGATCTGAAAGCTTTGGGAATGTGTTCTTCATCTGGAAGGTTGTACAAGATTGTTTGAGTAACTTTCAGATGATTCTGTCTATCATACAGACTTTGTTAACCAATAAAGGAAGCAAGCACTTCTTGGATCGTCAACTTAATTCGACTGGGTGGACGGCAGAGGATATCTCAAGGTTCCTGGCTAAACAGCCAAGAAATGTGACAGCTGAGAGTGGGTCCTATTATACCTGGAGGGAGGCCCTCAATGAGACAGACCGTGTTGTCTTAACCATGTCAAGATTTATGGAGGTAGGTTTAGGGCCACCGTTTGCCCATAAAATGTCTTTATATGTATTCGCCTGCATGAGGCTACAAGCTATGTTTTGCAGCATGCATCCACAATGCATGAATTAAGCACTAGCTCGCTGTCTCCCTATTCCATTAAACACCCATCAGTTTCTTATTTCATGTTTAGTGTGTAACAAAGGAATAAACATGTTCTGCATTATATTCTTGGTAATATAATTTAAATTATTGGTAAATGTACACTGGTTTCAGCCTGGAACATCTGTTTGGAATGTACTTGCTATCTGTTACACAGATTATTATACATATATGTTAATATTGCACATTTCCAGTGTGTCAATTTGGACAAATTGGAACCAGTGGATTCTGAAGACGGTCTCATTGCCAAATCCACGAAGCTTCTGAATGAGAGGAAATTCTGGGCAGGTGTTGTCTTCGTAGATGTTCCTACCAATGGCACAGATCTCCCTCACCATGTTAAATATAAGATCAGAATGGACATTGATAACGTGGAGCGAACCAATAAGATTAAAGACAGGTGAGAGCTCTAGACCTTTAATGATCACTTCAGCTTTACAGCTCTGAGATCAGAGGGTTCAAGCATAATTCACAATAGTAACACAAGCTGTGATTCTGTTTAGTTAAATAAATTTAAAACACTTACCTTACCTTTGTAACCATTCGAGATTTTGACAAGGAGGGGCTTGTCAAATGTGTCTAAATTGTTTAAGAAATAGGGAAAGAATTGATAAAACATAGCACTAACGGTAAACATTTGATAACTACAAACTTCTTTATTTTCAGTTACTGGGACCCTGGTCCCCGAGCTGATCCATTTGAAGACATGCGCTATGTATGGGGAGGTTTTGCTTATCTCCAAGATGTGATCGAACAGGCTATTATTAGAGTTCAAACAGGCACCGAGAAGAGGACTGGAGTCTATGTACAACAGATGCCATATCCATGCTATGTAGATGACATGTGAGTAAAAGCGCTGTAATTAACCATTTTTTCACCGAATAAAAATGTGACACAATAAGAGCAGAGCTTGGGTTTGCTGGTGTGAACCAGTACCATAAGCATTAGTTAATGCACCGCTGTCAGCTCCCTGAATGAATTGTGTGTTGGGTACTGGGCAGGACCCCCCTTAGCATTGTAGTTGCGGGTAGGCTTTACTAAGCATGTTTAAAGGGGCTTTATAAACGCTGTAAAAGAACAAAACATGCAAATTGCATTCAGAAATGTCAATGTAGCCAGATATAGCACCTAGAGAACATCATAGTTATAAAAACCTATGTCACTGACAGGACAGATATCTCTGTTATTATTATTTATGGAATATTAGAGGGGCTTCTGCAACTTAGGTAATAGGAATGAAAACTTTTTGCCAAAGTAACTAATGGAATGTCCATTGGTCATCAGGAGCATTAAATAGGTTACTGTGGTAAGTAGACGTGTTATATTTCGCAAAAGAATATGTTTTATACATAACGTAGTTATGGATGTGTGTGCAGAATTATATAGTTATAGATTTTTATTTTATTTTTTTGCATTGTAGTATGCACAACATTCTTCTCATATGTAGTCAATATTAAACACGGTCTTTGGCACTTAATCTGTTCTGTTGGCTTTAGATTTCTACGGGTCATGAGCCGATCACTGCCACTGTTTATGACTTTGGCTTGGATTTATTCCGTTGCTGTGATCATAAAAGGGATTGTGTATGAGAAGGAGGCTCGTCTTAAGGAGACCATGAGGATTATGGGCCTGGACAATGGCATCCTTTGGCTGAGTTGGTTTATCAGCAGTCTCATTCCGTTACTTATGAGTGCTGGCCTTCTGGTGTTGATCCTAAAGGTAATCCAGATACTGTACATTGATGCATATATAGAAGTAATTTGTCATATTGACGGGTGGCATTACCAGTTATCAAGCAACACTTAAACTCCCGTTGCTAATAGTTTATATAGCAATGGTTAAAGACATTGTTTAATTTCCAATGTACTATGCCATAGACAATAGGCATCTGTTGCCCTCTGCTCATCCCAACTTTGTGACCTTGTAGGCAATTAGGCCTGTTGCTTGATACCAACTGCACCATAACTGCTTGTTTTTTTTTTTTTTATAGATGGGCAATCTGCTGCCATACAGCGACCCAAGCGTGGTCTTTGTGTTTTTGTCCGTCTTTGCGGTGGTGACCATTTCACAATGCTTCCTGATAAGCACCATATTCTCCAGAGCTAACCTGGCCGCAGCCTGTGGTGGAATCATCTACTTTACGCTCTATCTTCCGTATGTACTGTGTGTCGCCTGGCAGGACTACGTCGGCTTCCCACTCAAGATATTTGCTGTAAGAGGAAATTTGTTCTTCTGCTTTCAGTGTCAGTGAAATTATTAACGCCACTTAACAGGAAAAATCCTGAATTGATGTATCTTACATAGAAAACGTTGTTTTTTTATTACTACATGCTTGGGGAAGGCATCCATGTATAACATAACCTAGGCATTAATTTACATAATTAAAGCGTTTTAACAAAGTACAGTAGGGGAGTTTATTTCCAATGAGGAATGCTAGAAAAAGAGTTTGTAATTAAAAACTAGATGGTCAGAGACTTAGATGTAATGTAATGAAAATTAACTTTACTGATAAGGTGATAGATAAGTGGAACAGCGTCCCAGAAGAAGTGGTAGATGTTAACACAGTAAGTAAATATGAACATACATGGGTTAGCCATAAGGGTATCCTAAATCAACCCCAATGACTGTTTAGGTCTTTAAAGCAGCAAAAAATAACCAGGCAGACTAGATGGGCCGAATGGTTGTTATCTGCCATCAAATTCTATGGTTCTATTTACAGTACATTTGCACATTTCAACAGATATTTAATTAAAAGCACAAACATATGTTAGTTGCTTGTTTTATTTATTCAAATATATTTAAACAAATACAAATATGTACAAGAATACAACCAAATAAAAATGTAATGTTCAGGTCCACTATGTTTGTGTGCTAGTGTTGGTATAATGGCATTTTTAATTATTTTCTTGTTTGTGGGATAAGCTGGCTAGAAGATTGTGTACAATATCATTTATTCTGTATTTTAAAAACTATGTTCTGTATTTGCAGAGCTTCTTATCCCCAGTTGCCTTCGGATTTGGCTGTGAATTTTTTGCACTCTTTGAGGAGCAAGGTGTTGGGGCACAGTGGGACAACCTCTTAGAAAGCCCTCTAGAAGAAGATGGTTATAACCTCACAACATCAGCCTTCATGATGCTTTTTGACACCCTCCTGTATGGGATCATGACATGGTACATCGAAGCTGTCTTCCCAGGTAACAAAGGAAACCCAGATACAGATAACCGTTACAGCTACTAGAGGGATTTTCTCCTTTGTAATTGTTACTAAGTAATGGATGGTTCAGTGCTAATATCTACTTCTGGATCTCAAAGTATGAGTTCGGAATTTTTGTGTTAAAACTTGTTACTTCTTGACCTCTGATTAGGTCAGTTTGGAATTCCCAGAGTGTGGTACTTCCCGTTCACAAAGTCTTACTGGTGTGGAGAAGAACCCTCAATGGGCACCCACCCTCAGTCCATGCAGAAGCGATCACCTGAGGGTAGGTGTCTCTATACCGAGAATTATTTTATCTACAGTAGCATATTGTTTGTGTATGGACATTATTTTATAAAGGGTCTGATCCCCCTCTGTGTTGCCCCCTATCCCAGTTTGCATGGAAGAGGAACCCAGCCATCTTCCTCTTGGGGTTTCCATTCAGAACCTTGTGAAAATTTACCGAAATGGCAAAAAAGTGGCAGTGGATGGACTCACACTGAGCTTCTATGAAGGCCAAATCACATCTTTTCTTGGTCATAACGGAGCTGGAAAAACAACCACCATGTAAGATTGTGCTTTTTTTCAGATCTCAAATCGATTTTGTCATATTTAGTAACATTTAAAAAGAATAGCGCACAGGCACAGTAGGCCTGGGTTTCCCTGTTTGCTTAACATATGCAATGAGAAGATGGTGAGGCTCAAGACTTTTGGGGTTATGTACAAGGTTGAATCTAGAATGATTGTAAGGAAAGTGTAACAATGCAACATTTTATATGTTTGTGAAAAGATTTTCACCTCCTGTTTTTAGGTCCATATTAACGGGCTTGTTTCCACCAACTATGGGTACAGCTTACATCATGGGTAAAGACATCCGCTCTGAGCTCAGCTCCATCCGGCAGAATTTAGGAGTCTGTCCCCAGCACAATGTACTTTTCGACATGTGAGTAATGCAACACACTTATGAACCATAAAACTCTTAAATACAACATACTAAAAATATATTATATGGGTGCCATTGGAGTAATGATTGTGTAAAAGGAAAGAGTCTGCTTTAGCATATAGTCATCATGTGCTAAATTAATGTCTACTTCAGTGAATAAATAGATTATGTGCCAGTATACAAATACAAATCCATGTTGATACACATCTTAATAACAAAACCCTTAAATCATAGGCCATGACTGTGACATATGCTGCTACTATTGGTGGTATATAGCCAAGAAATGTATTCAAATACATATGGATTTATTAATTTGTCTCTCCGGTATGTTTGAGTATTGGCATAACAAAGAAATGTAACACACGTTACATTTTTTTAAAAGTGAGAGTTATTTAGATCTTTGTTGTGCATGTCACAAGTAATAGAGCTTTCGTAGAGTCTTTCCAGATCAAATACCGGAAGCATGTAAAGCCATTTTCACAGAAACAGCCTAAATAACATACAGAAACAAAGAATTTGCCCATCTAGTCTACCAATTTTTCTTGATGTAAAAACTCAAACTCAAACTCAATCAGTCCTTGGTCTTTTTTCATTGTCTACATGTTTCACCTCCTCATATGCTTATTAGTTTTTGGTTTTTTTTAGTTTTTTTTTTTCCCATTGGCTGAAAGCAAAAACGTATTCAGATTTTTACAATGTGTCCATACATCAAAGTATTATATACGTAAATTCAGTTCAATAATAAGGAACGTAAGACTTGTTGAGCATTGTGGGTGATGTAGTCTGTCTATACTATACTTAACCATTTTCTTTTATAATGTCCCACATCCCCATGAGAAAACTCTGCTTCAGTAACATCATGTCAAGGAGGGTATATGCTAAAGTGGACACTGTTTGTAGACTGGTAAATTTGTGTTTCTAGCTTGCTTTATTTGCACTGTAACATTGGCTTGCTATCCTAAACATTTGTTATGGTAGAAGTGTCTGTATGACTGCAGCGAGGCTATAGGAGATTTCTCCTGATGAATGTTTATAACTGCTTGCCTCCAGGCTGACTGTTGAAGAGCACATCTGGTTCTATGCACGCCTGAAAGGGCTCTCAGTGGAGAAGGTGAAAGCAGAGATGGAGCAGATGATTATTGATGTTGGTCTTCCAAATAAGAAGAATGCCAAGACAAGCCAGCTGTCAGGTACTGTACTTGGTGGTGTTTAGGTCAAAAACATTTCCACACCTCACTATTTTGTCTTTGTAGTATCAGACAACATTAGATCACCAGCCTAGGTCAGCACATCATCCTTCCTTAGCTGGTATTGCATGATTGGCCTAGGCTCCCAAGCATTATATGTATCAATAAAAGTTACGTAATTTGTAATGCCAAGGCTGGTCTTGTCCCATTAACCAAGAGCCTGACGTTTGTTTTTGCAGGTGGTATGCAGAGGAAGCTCTCGGTGGCACTGGCCTTTGTGGGTGGATCAAAGGTTATCATTCTTGATGAACCCACTGCAGGAGTTGATCCTTATTCTCGCAGAGGCATTTGGGAATTGCTCCTTAAATACAGACAAGGTAATGAAACAGCATAGCTCTACTGTTGGCCCTGATTTACATCTTGCATAGTCTAAAGCCCAACAGTCATGATACGACAGCTCACCAACTGAAAGAAATGGAGACATAGCTGAAATGATACATTACAGACAGTAACTCATAAAAGATATAGCTAGTTGTTGATAGCTTACAGTGCCCTTTTTAGTGTCTACTTTATTTTTGTTATACTGATCAGATGAATGATGGTAGGAAAGTTTAGTGTGTTATTTTGTTTCACGGCATAAAGTCTTACGTGTTTCATGACATAGTCATTGCTAGGAGTATGTATGTGGCACTTAATGTTCTGAATAATTCTCCACAGGCAGGACCATCATCCTTTCCACACATCACATGGATGAAGCTGACATCCTTGGTGATCGAATTGCCATCATCTCCCATGGCAAGCTGTGCTGCGTGGGCTCCTCTCTGTTCCTCAAGAACCAGCTCGGGACAGGTTATTACCTCACTTTGGTCAAGAGGGACTCAGACTCATCGCTGAGCTCCTGCAGGAACAGCAGCAGCACTATGTCTTATATTAAAAAGGTATGTTCCGCCCTTTGTGTCATACTATGTGTGTCAGTGCATCTCTAGAAAAACCTCCTTTAATCCATGGACACTATTATGAAAACAAGTTTAGACGTGCCTTTGGCATGCACATATAATGGCAGGTATGGCCAGGGTTCATATTTCAACTGTGTTCTTGTTTTTAAAGTCTATCCTTTTTCATCTTGAAGCTGATTATATGTGATTATAAGTCTAAAAATGTATTGGTACGAGTATATAATACTACATTACTTAGCAAATGACCTCCATTAATGCATTATGTTGTCTTATTGCATAACAACAACTATGCTATTTAGGAGATTCAGATTTGGGACATGGCCACTTATTCCCAAATAGAGGCTTTATTCACACTAATTTAAAGTTAACATTTGGGATGACGGTACCCCGTCATTTGTGGGCAGGAAAACGGCAGGCCAGCTCCTGCTCGCAAACTACAGCAGAGCCCGATGCTAGCAGCACCATCAGGAGCGGGGACCACAGAGGAGGTGATTACTAAACATAACAAACAAACGGCGGGCCGGAAGAGAGCAGCGAAGGATAGGGTAATTATCACTCACCAGTTCCTTTCCTAACCTTAATCCTAACCCTTGATTCCGTTCATGTGTTCAGTTGATCCTTCTCGTAATCACCGCCACTGTTGTCCTAGATCCTGATGATGATGCTAAGGTTAGAATCAGCTGACAAGTTGCCCACAGTCAGGGTTTCAGCTGATTTCATTCAATGAGTTGTGGGAGGGCTTTCTATTTACAAGGCTCATTTCCAGATTGGAAATTAACCCTTACACTTTCTGTCCATACTATAAACATGTTTTGATTAATCTGTATGTTCCTCTCTTTTCTCTCTCTTTTTTGTCGAACGCCCACATTGGTGTGATGTTTCTCACTTATCTCTACATCATCATGTGTGTCTTTCTTGCAGGAGGATAGTGTATCTCAGAGCAGCTCTGATGCCGGCTTGGGCAGCGACCATGAAAGTGACACCTTAACAATAGGTAAAATATATCACTGAAATCTCAGGAATTGGTTTTGCAAGAAAAAATAGCTCCCTTACCTTCCGCTTCTATGTATTATATTGTCTGAATCTAATATGTGACTGCATTTGGCACGCCTAAGGAGAGTAAAAAAAAATGTATAATCCTCACACCCTTATGTGTATATTATGTCGTTCTTCTAGACGTCTCTGCCATATCCAACCTAATCAATAAGCATGTGCCTGAGGCTCGACTAGTGGAGGATATTGGGCATGAGTTGACCTACGTGTTGCCCTATGAAGCTGCCAAAGAAGGAGCTTTCGTGGAACTATTTCATGAAATCGACGACCGTCTCTTTGATCTGGGTATTTCCAGCTACGGTATTGCAGACACCACATTGGAAGAGGTGTGTGCCTTGTGTTTAACATATACCTCTGCTAGATCTTTATGGGAAACCACGATATCTAAAAACAGATGCTATTCAATGTTAGTGCTTTCAGTATTTATCCTAATATTAGGAGAAATATTGAGAATGTGTTAACAAATATTGATACATTGGCATGGATGCAATAATTATAGTGTGTCTTTAAAGTATAATTTTTCATTAAAGTATTGTTGGTGACAGCAAGCAATAATATATCATATACATTTATGTATGCATTGAAAGTGGGTGGCTTTTACTTAGGAAACAAGCTAGCGTCTTTGTAAAATGTGGTACATACATAATGATTTAAATTAGAGAAAGAGAAAACATGTTTTAAGTTTATTTAAGACTAACTTGTATGTAAATGAGCTTCAAAGTAATTTGCATGTGAGTGTGGGTTGATAACGTGATACAATTTTAATTTCCGCTATACATCTGTCCCAGGTTCCTTTTTGCACTATTTAAGAAAGAATACTTGTTTAACTAGAACAGTGGAACTAATTGGTTGTATTGTTTATACAAATGTATTTTTTTAGATATTCCTAAAAGTAGCTGATGAGACCGGTGTGGATGCTGACACTTCAGGTAACTTGCTTCTCCTAATCTCCTCATCCTGATCATGGTATTTCTAGTCTTGCTTAGGTGTTTCACATGCTTAATTTGAACTTGTAAGATGGCATTGCTACATGATGCTAAGTTACATTTCACCTTCATGATCACAGATGGGACACTGCCAGCTCGGAGAAAAAGGTACGCTTTTGGAGATCATCAAAGCTGCCTGCGACCCTTCACAGAAGACGATCCACTTGAAGCCAACGATTCTGATATTGACCCAGGTATTATTCCTCAAACTTGACCAACCAACCTTTTCACTAAAATAAAGTGTAGGCAACCACAGTTACACACACACATATATACATACATATTTATACAAATAATGAAAGTGTTTGTAAGAAGCCCTGTTTTACAAATTGTTTTACAGCCATTTGCTCTCATCTGCTTGATGGGACCTCCAAAAATAATGTGGTCCTGGTCAACATGTTGTCCCTCATCCTGAAACATTTATTGATCATGTTCTCTCTCTTCAGAGTCACGGGAGACAGATTTTCTAAGTGGTATAGATGGCAAAGGTTCCTATCGGGTCAAGAGCTGGAATTTAGTGAGGCAGCAGTTTGCAGCTTTACTCTGGAAAAGGCTGCTTTATGCCAAGCGCAGCAGAAAGGGATTCTTTGCTCAGGTAAATAAAATAAACATTCGAGAACTTTCCATGCCTGCAGCCATATCTTCATGTCTACATATAAGTTCATTGAGCACACACAGAATGATTCATATCAATCTGCTCTCCTTAGCTGGGGTTCTTTTTAAAAGATGTACAAACAAAACCATCAGATATCTCCTGTTTAAGTGTGTGTAGTAATTCGTGTCAAGCCACTGATTCAGTTTTTTTTTTTAATGAATGATAAGGACAAAAACCAACTCTTGTGTTTTCTCATTTTGGTCCAAGTGGATGAGCTCAGTTTTAGTAAAGACTTCACATGAGCTACAGAAGTATGTTAGTGAAAGGGAGCAGGGGGAATGGTGTTGGAGGAAGTTTGTGTGGCCACTTTTCCTCTTCTCTGACTAGAGAAGGAAGGAACTGAACCAGAGACCCTGTGAGACTCCAGGTCAAACCTGGAGAGTTCCCAGGACACTGTAGTTAGGCCCTCTGTAAAAACACACTGATCTGTGTCTTTCAGATTGTGCTGCCGGCTGTTTTTGTCCTTATTGCACTCTTGTTCAGCCTTATTGTGCCTCCCTTTGGCAAGTACCCCAGCCTTGAGCTTCAGCCCTGGATGTATGATGAGCAGTACACGTTTATCAGGTATGATAAGATAGGCCCACACAGAAATGAGTATACAACAGTGTCTTATTGTATGAGTTATGTTGTCATATTTGCAACCAAAGAACCAATACGTCTAGAAAAAAAATATCTACTTCCTGCTTCAACTTTCTGTTTGTAAACAACTACTCCCTCTTTTATGAGCTGCGACTTCCTGTTTCAGGCTTTCTAATGACATTGCACTGTCCACCTAAAAAATGAATACTACTTATATCACACTTTGCATTACATTATAGTATTTGTGAATAACTGTGAAACAATGCCGCTCTTCACTAGACTGATATATTGTCTGTGCTTGCATTGCTTGCAGCAATGATGCTCCAGATGATGCCGGCACCCAAGCGCTCTTGCGAGCCCTGACTGATAAGCCAGGCTTTGGAACGGCTTGCATGGAAGGATATTCTGTTCCGTAAGTGTCAGACATTGACGGCACCTTATTTCAGGTGTAGTGATTAACTATCTGTAAGCCTGACACAACCACCTGCTTCAAGGGATGTGTCTGATGCAGGCTTGTTATATAGTAGAACCAAGGTAGGGAGAGACCTTGTTATTCTTACTTGCTTAGTACCTTATTATAAAAAAAAAAATAGTATTTGCTATTATATAATTAATACAACTAGTCACACTAGTTCCATTTTGCCTAGTTTTTTTGTGAGGTGGTAACATCATAGCTTTATACATGCACTTTATCATTCTTGTTTGATATTTATTTAAACAGAAACATTTGAAATACTAAAACAAAATGAAACAAACAAAAAAACCAAAACGTAAATGGCAAAGTTTGGGGTTAAAACAAACAGGTCTCGGTGTGACTCTTTAAAGGACTGTTAATCGCTATAAATTAAATAAGGAAACCTTGTGGGAGAAAACATATACTGAAATGTGAATTAGTGAATACAAAAACAGATGTATAATTTCACTTCTCTTCCCACACAGAGGTGTCAGCTGCTCAGATGGAGAAGAAGAATGGAGCACGCAATTTGTCTCAAAATCGGTGGAGGAGATGTTCCAATACGGCAACTGGTCAATGGAGAACCCTTCGCCATCTTGCGAGTGCAGTAATGACAGGATAAAGAAGATGCTTCCAGACTGTCCTCCTGGGGCTGGCGGGCTACCCCCCCTGCAGGTACTGCTTCATATAGTGCTGCTTTATTATTTGCTAAGTATACATTATGTCCAAATAACAATTACTTCCACTAACTTAGCAAGGTGCTTATATAGCAATATGAGTATAGCCAGAAGGTGACATTTTTAGTCCCCTCACCAGATTTAGCCGGATCTGTACCACGTTGCCTTTGCTGCAGTGGTCAATGTGAACTCAGTCGCATTTTTTTTCTTTATCTTTTCCTAAACAGAGGAAGCAAAACACTTCAGACATCTTGCAGAATCTGACCGGTAGAAATATTTCGGACTATCTTGTAAAAACGTATGCACAGATCATTGGAAAAAGGCAAGTTTGAAATGATATGTTAAATGGAAATAATAGATATAGTGGTATTTCTGTTATATTTACTCCAATGTTTACATAGGATTGGAACGCATCTATAACTGAAAATCTTTTTTAAATTACAGAGCCTACCAGAGCTACCATTTAATAACAATTCCCTATATCATATCTAACAAAGCCATCAATGGGCCAGTTATCCATGCCCTTCCTGTTGTTTTTTCCTTTTTTGAGTTTGTGTTATCATTTTTATTTGTCACTTTCTATTTCTTATATGTTTTAACCTTACTAGAAGCTACACCATTATACTTTGTTGAGGCCCAGGAGTAAAAGGGGAGGGTATACTATACTATCTATATTGCATGACTGTTATAAGGCATAGTTAATGTCAATTTAATATGTAGTTTTTTTTAATGAAGCTGATAACCAATATTATGTCCTCTTTTCCTTTAGCTTGAAAAACAAAATCTGGGTAAATGAATTTAGGTAAGAAATCTAAGAGTTTCATTGTTTTATGTTTGTGGGAATGTTGTATGATACTGGGAAAATATACATATAAATATGGAGCCAGGTATATAGTATATACTGAGTGGTTCTGCTGGATTTGTCAGTGTGTATTTACATGGAACATGGTAAAAGACATTTGTACGAATATTCTTGCTTTATTTAACGTAATTTCCCTGTTCTTTGGTCTCCCTCAGGTATGGAGGCTTCTCGCTTGGTGCAAGCAGTTCCCCAGCAATGCCTCCAAGTGAAGAGATTATGGCTTCCATTGATCACATCAAGAAACACCTGAAGTTGACTGAGGTATACACCAAGGTGCCTTTGTTGACTAGGGGATATGTTATAGTTGCCATGTGCCAAGATATACATTTCAGCTAAGGACATACAACTTTTAGTGTAAAACTCTTATGGGGAAGTTGCCTCATTATTGATTTGAGCATAGGTATAGTTTACTGGCTGTATGTAATACAGATGCATTTAGCATGCAGAGCTTTACATTTAAAATTTACAGTAGTTGCCTTTCAACAGGTTACTTGTATTGAAGCTAGATTTGTGACTGAGCTAACAAAACTAGGGTGTCTAATAGTGATTTCCCACGTAGGTATATACCTTTGTTTTTCCATACATAAGGCCGTGCATTTTTATATTCATTTCAGGATGGTGCCATTAATCGTTTTCTTGACAGTTTTGGGACTTTCATGAAGGGCCTGGATGCGAAAGATAATGTCAAGGTATTTTCATTTGGCCTCACTTGATTTTGTTGTTATTCTTCACCTGGAATATAACCTTAATTTTGGTCCGGTCTATAGTTACCTCCAAGTTTTCTTGGAGCAAGGAGACACGTATATATTGTCATTTATAAGAGAGAAAGTGTAATAATGCAGAGCTGTCAAATCCATCTAATACAAGAATATAACCAGTTAGGATTGTATATCTAAGTGTCATCTGGAATGTATGTCGCCTTTGCAGATTGTAGCTGGTGACAATATTAAGGCAGATGTACTGTGTTTTTTTCTTTCCAGGTCTGGTTCAACAATAAGGGCTGGCATGCTATTGGTTCTTTCCTCAATGTGATGAACAACGCTATTCTTCGTTCCAACATACGCCAGGGCGAGGATCCTGCCAGATATGGAATCACTGCCTTTAATCACCCCCTTAACCTCACCAAAGAACAGTTATCTGAAGTTGCATTGTGAGTAGCATATTTAAGGATGGTTTCTGTACCTTCTGGGAATTTTAATTGGGGATTTGTGGTGACAAAGTTAATCAAGGCTGTCATATGTCAAAGTATTGCTGCAAATAAGAAAGAATAACTAATATTTGGTAGAAAATGGTGTTTCTTAAATATATATATGTATAACATGCATATCTTTAGGATGACTACATCTGTGGATGTCTTGGTTTCCATCTGCGTGATATTCGCCATGTCGTTCGTGCCAGCTAGTTTTGTGGTTTTCCTGATCCAGGAGAGAGTGTCCAAAGCGAAGCATATGCAGTGTATCAGCGGTGTGAAGCCAGTTATCTACTGGCTGGCCAACTTTGTCTGGGATATGGTGAGAAACTAATACAGATAAAGCTTTTGAAAGCAAGATGCATGATTCTAAACGAGTAAACATATTTTAAAACCCTCTCCCCGATACATATATCTCTCCAAAGAAAATTATTGGTATTTTACCTCTTATCCATGGTAACAAAATAACAGTATGATGTACCAAAAAAGTTACAAATGAATTTATTATGATACTATTTTTTTCCCCAGTGTAACTACATAGTACCGGCGACTTTGGTCATCATTATATTCATCTGCTTCCAGCAAGACTCTTACGTCTCTTCTTCCAATTTACCTGTGCTGGCTCTCCTGCTTTTATTATATGGGTAAGTCACATATAGATATCTGGCACAGCACACCATACACTTCATCTGCTTTACCATTTCTGTAGGTCCATGTATAAACGGTCATCTTGGGAGGAGGTGTATCAAACTTTAGCCAGAACTAGGGCTGCAACTAACGATTATTTTAATAATCGATTAGTTGGCCGATTATTTTTTCGATTAATCGATTAATCGGATAAAAAAAATGAATGTAAATTTTTAATTTATTTAAAATAATTTACTAAACAAATGATGCTAAATACAAACAGCAGAATAAAAAACTTTGATAATACATTTCTTGTCTTTATTTCCCAACCAGCCCCCCAATATATGCACATTTGAGCCCAGGCTTGCTACGCTGCCTCCCAGACATGCCATGCTGCCCCCCCACATATGCCACACTGCCTACCACAGCACTCCATGCTGCCTCCCACATATACCACTCCACGCTGCCTCCCACATCTGCCACTCCACGCTGCCTCCCACTTATGCCACTCCACGCTGCCTCCCACATCTGCCACTCCACGCTGCCTCCCACATATACCACACCACGCTGCCTCCCACATATACCACTCCACGCTGCCTCCCACATCTGCCACTCCACGCTGCCTCCCACATCTGCCACTCCACGCTGCCTCCCACATATGCCACTCCACGCTGCCTCCCACATCTGCCACGCCACCTCCCACATGCCACTGTGCCTGATACGCCTTATACCCCCTGAAACACCACTCCGTCCTCCCCAGACATGCCACCCTGCCCTCCTCACATATGCCACGCCATGCTGCCTCCCACATCTGCCACTCCACAATGCCTCCCACATATGCCACGCTGCCTCCCACATCTGCCACTCCACGCTGCCTCCCACATCTGCCACTCCACGCTGCCTCCCACATCTGCCACTGTGCCTGATACGCCTTATATCCCCTGATACCCCACTCCATCCTCCCCAGACATGCCACCCTGCCTCCCAGACATGCCACTTCTCTACCCCCAGATATGCCACTCTACCCCCAGATATGCCTTATACACCCTGATACACCACTCCGTCCTCCCCAGACATGCCACACTGCCCTCCCCACATATGCCTTATATACTGTATATGCCTTATACCCCCAGATATGTCACTTCACTGCCCCCAGGATTTAGATTCCCCTAAATTAACCCTAAACTCCCCATTAACCATAACTGCCCCTAAATTAACCCTTAACACCCCCTTAACCACAGCATCCCCTAAATTAACCCTAAAGACCCCATCAACCACAGCATCCCCTAAATTAACCCTAAACACACCATTAACCACAACTGCCTCAAATTAACCCCAAACACCCCATTAACCACAGCTGCTCCTAAATTAACCCTAAACACCCTATTAACATAACTGCCCCTAAATTAACCCTAAACACCCAATTAACCATAACTGCCCCTAAATTAACCCTAAACACCCCACTAACCATAACTGCCCCTAAATTAACCCCCACCTCCCCTAACTTTCAGTAGCCCAAATATATATATATATATATATATATATATTACATATATATACATATATATATATATATATATATATATATATATATATATATATATATATACACACATACACATTATATATATACTTACAGTTAGATGAGTGTCACAGCCATGTGGTTCTGGCCTGGAGAAGGAAGGGGCGGGGCCAGTTGTCACAGTGATTACAGGGAGGGGGAGTAAGTAGGAGCTGCTGCTGTGAGACGGTGAGTCAGACTAAACGGATTATATAATGAGGGGGATTTTTCAGAGCGTTTGCTCTGAAAAAACCCTCATTTTATAATCGATAATAATCGATTCAACTAATCGATAATGAAATTCGTTGCCAACGAATTTCATTATCGATTATTATCGATTTTATCGATTAGTTGTTGCAGCCCTAGCCAGAACATTATTAACATAATAGCAGCAATGAGGTTGCATGTGTGCATAGAACCAGCGTTACAGCGCCAATGTGCCAGAAAGATTTACACATTTAAAACTAGTGTGCGTATTATTACACATACGTACTGCAACAGTACGTATGTAACAAGACCAAAACAGTGCAAAAGTTTAAAACTAGAACCTTGTTTCTAAATGTGGTTGATTTTGTTCTCATAGGTGGTCCATCACTCCTCTCATGTACCCAGCTTCCTTCATATTCAAGATCCCCAGCACAGCTTATGTGGTGCTCACCAGTGTAAACTTGTTCATTGGAATCAACGGCAGTGTGGCCACTTTTGTGCTGGAACTGTTCACCAACAACGTAAGAATGTTTAGGATGTGCTTGATTACAATAGATCATTGATGCCTTTAAATTTGGACTGGATCATTCTTTAGCAAAGAAAAATGTACAGGGATATAACAAGTTACAATGACATGCTTAGCTATAGCTTGTTGATCCAGTGAGAAATCAGAATTTTTGAGGCACAGTTGGAAATCTCTTCCATGTGGGCCTTTTGTCTTCTTCTGGGCCAACTGCAGGCTTGAAGGTAATGCTTATGTACATAGAGTTTTAATTGTAGTTACTTTTATTTAAGACGAAAACAAAATAGCATTCTCTCTGTGGTTCTTGCAATTGACTAATTATAGCTATTTTTTTATTAGAAATTAAACAACATTAATGATATTCTGAAGTCCGTTCTCCTGATCTTCCCTCACTTCTGTCTGGGTCGAGGACTCATTGATATGGTGAAAAATCAGGCTATGGCCAATGCCCTGGAAAGATTTGGTAAGGGATGTTCTTAATGTATCCATCCTCCCATGAATCCCAGCTCGTGCATACCCCTAATCATGTTTTTTGGGTTTTGGTACAGGAGAAAACCGCTTTGTCTCTCCCATGTCCTGGGATCTTGTTGGACGGAATCTTTTTGCAATGGCTGTGGAGGGTGTGGTATTTTTTGTAATCACCCTGCTGATACAATACCGTTTTTTCATTAAACCGAGGTAGGTGTACTTCCCAGCACAACCAACAAGGGTTGCTGTTTGCAAGCATTTTATGTGTTAGATGCTGACAACCAGAAAATATTAACGGGGAATGTTTGCACCAATTAATTAGTGATTGCATGCATTGTTGTATTCTAAAAATTTGTTTTACAACTTCCCATATGTCACTGTTACAATTAGTTCTAGATTATCTTTTGCCAATAGAATTGTTCACCATCTCTATCTGCTGAACCTGTATATTAATTATGACCCACAACACTGATTGATTTATGTATACAAAAGTACTAAATTAGATGCCTTAAATAGCTTTGAAGAAATGTGGAGGTGATCTAAGGATTCATTGTCACCATAAATACAATAACAAATAAAAAAAGAATTACAAAAAAGTGAGCCATTATACCTAAACAGTCTCAAAAGCTTAAAAAGCTTTAAAAAGCTTAAAAAGCTCAAAAAGCTCAAAATGTTATGGAATTTGTTTCTACTTCGCAAAAAGGGTGGCCAAATTTTCCATTTTATGAAAAAAAAAAGCCTTGAGATACAGTATTGATTATAGTTTAGTATTGCACGCTGCACATGTGCCTGTTGGCTTGGCGGTCTCAATCCTGTGCAGTGATACGGATTCAGGAAAGGCCGGAGGCAGTAGTGGGTTTATATGTCATTCTGCAGTGTCTTAGAATAGTATGATAATACCTGCAAGTCATATAAATTATCATTCCATTCATCTTTTCTCAAGACCGGTGAGTTCAAAGCTCCCTCCTCTGATAGACGAGGATGAGGACGTGGCAAGAGAGCGACAGAGAATATTGAATGAGGGCGGTCGGAATGACATCTTGGAAATTAAAGGGCTTACTAAGGTGAGGACCTGTTCATACCTGTAGACCTAGTTGGTGCTATCTTACACTCATGTACTATACATGTGTAACCCCAGGCATAGACCGTGGAAGGCTACCACCTGCTTCAAAGTCTTCTGTCTGTTTTAACCTGTTGCTATCTGGAAACTGTCATACCTTAAGGAATGTTAACCTTTTGTATGCCAGAAGAGCGGGCAATGCTTTGCCACTCCCATAAACATGCATAGACAAATTGGCAGGTATTCACTTTGGATACATTTGTTGAGTTTTAGTTTTATTAAGGAGAGAAGTATAGAAACGTAAAATATCTGGGGAGCTGGATTCACATGCTATACTATGCTCTTACGGATTATGTTAAAAATACATGTTTACAGGCAGCATTTTACAGGTTACAGTCCCACCACCTTCAGCAAGCAGTCGACTGTGCGAGGATCTGCCATAGTATCCATTATCCGTTGTAGATTATATTTCAAAAGGGTTTCCATAACAGAGTGGTTAAATAGTTCTTCACATTGTGAGCGGATGTAAAACAGAAAGACTGTCCAGAGATTCCGTATTTTAAGTGTAGATTTCTTAATTCTCCAGATCTATAGAATGAAGAGGAAGCCAGCTGTGGATAGAGTGTGTGTGGGCATCCCTCCAGGAGAGGTAATTAAAACATATCTACTGTCACAAATTACATTTTTGGGCTGTTTGGTGTCAGTAAGATTCAAATGTTTACAGTTATATGTTAAGTAAACAGTTACCCATCTCTTGCATACTGTGCCGAAAAATACAAAATTAACTGAATTCAAAAACATATTCTTTTTTTTATTTCATCGCTAATAATAGATCCACCCAAATAGATACATGTTAGAATGTTAGGATATCCTTGTTTGAGCACAAGTCAAATATTCCAAAATTAGATTTTGGTCAATCTTGTAAATCGCTTTATTACTGTTGTTTTTTAAATGATAAATTATGCAGAGAAAGTATTGCTTCTGTCAGTTACAGAAACCACACGTATATATTAAATAATACTATAATATACTATGTTGTTTTATTATGTATTAAATGATCCAATATGCTTACCTGCAGTCTGGTCATTGTTTATAGTGCTTTGGGCTGCTTGGAGTCAACGGTGCAGGCAAAACCACCACATTTAAGATGCTTACGGGAGACACTGATGTGACTTCTGGAGAAGCCTTCCTTAATGGACACAGGTTAGTAATAAACATTTCCATACATTTCAGATGATATAGTACCAGTACGTGGATGGTCATGAAGTGGACATAAGTAAGGAAGTAACACTGTTGAGAAAATGCCTTGTTGCTGTTCTTGCTTTGTCGCGTATCAATAGGAAATTACCTTGGATATTTTTCTCTTTTTCTTTGTGGTGACTGTGCCTGTTACTTAGATCTAGCCCTGATATGTTCTCATACATCCACAGATATTACACTCTAAGGAAACTACCCTTCCCTTAGACTTGTCTAGTGTAGTATGCGTCTCCATTTACTCCCAGCTGCCTGCAACACTTTCTAATTAGTCTGAAAAGATTGCTGACAATGTGAAATTAATGAATTCTTCCATATGTACATTGCATACTACCCTTCTAAATTGTGTGACAAATATCCACACCAGTTAGACAGACGTGGAGTATTTCATATTTCAAATAAAGAGAGTGAATAGAAATTCTTTTCTGAGAAAATTTACTTATGAGTAATTTTGATTCACAGTATCCTGTCGAACATGCAAGAAGTCCATCAGAACATGGGATACTGTCCTCAGTTTGATGCCATCAATGAGCTTTTGACGGGAAGGGAACACTTGGAGTTCTATGCTCTCTTACGTGGGGTTCCTGAGAGAGAGGTTTGCAAGGTAAAATCATTTTTCACTGTTTCCCTGGACTGTCAGTCTTCACTGTCCTCCTGGATACTTGTAAAATATATTTTATGGCTTTTGAGTAACAGATTTAGCTCTAGGCACATCTAATTGATATTTTTAATTGGACAGGGCTTTATAGCAAAAGTTTAAACTCCTAAAAGATGCTGAGAAGCTAGAATCCTAAGAGGCAGCTGTTATAATAATAAGCTGTTTCCTTAGTCCTGGGAGAAAGTGATGCACTAGATCTTACATCTTTAGATTTTTGCATCATCCTACATGGCATTGTGTCACATTACATTTAATAATGTCTTTTCATTTGCACATTGTAGGATGCCTTTTCTTTGTATGATCCCTATTCTTAAAGCTTTTAGCAGTTATAGATATTGATGTACAGATGTTCATAGGTGAATACTTGCTGAGAGGGTGGCAGATAAGTAGAATAACTTTCTGCCGTATGTGGTAGCGATCAATACAAAAATGTATAGGATCAACTATCCTGGACGTAATGTTTGAGGCCAGATGGTGCATATTTGGAGTTCTAAAGTTTTGTAGTCTGCAGACATCAATATTAGGCCTGCTATCAGGGCCGCCCTTAGACAGGGGCAAGTTGGGTTCTTGTCCTGGTTACCACACTTACGAGGACCCACAGTGCCCTTGCTTACCATCCTTCCTCATGTACATGATCTCAGCATGTTCCTTTATAAACCGTTAAGGGAGCCCTGGAAACTCTTAGGGAAACCCTGTCTGCTATGAAATCCCAATTGTTTGGCTACTTCTGGCTAGTAAATCCTAGAAAAGCTTTGAACTCTCCAGCTGTGAGGGGTCAATAATGTTTTGTTTGTGGTGCACCTCTTCTCACGTAACAGTTTATGTTTGAACATAAGATATTATATAATTTCTTTATTATGCACATTTAAAATAAGATAATTTGTATTATATAGCACAATCTGGGTAATCTGGTTAGGTGCAACAGGTGGATATAAACACTTATTTCAAAGAGAGAACAAAACGCTTTGTTATTTTCTAGTCATTGCATGTCTTAGATGTTTTATTACATGTTCAGCAGAGATCTTCAGATGTATTATATGTAATTAAATTCAAGACCATTGGCTCCTTGTTCCCCATGCTTAGGTTGCCGAATGGGCAGTGCGCAAACTGGGCCTAGTAAAATATGCCGAAAGGCGTGCCGGAAACTACAGCGGGGGAAACAGGCGCAAACTATCTACAGCCATGGCCCTCATCGGGGGGCCTCCTGTGGTTTTCCTGGTAAATAATTTGAATTTACCTCAGTGGTTTCTATTTTGATGCGGAATAAGTTGGAAATGTCACCATAAAATATTTGGCATTATTATAGTGGTTGCTGTGGAATTAGTGACTTAAAGAGATCTTGAGACCAAAATAGGTACATGGATATGATGGTGGGTGCACAGGGCAATGGTTCTAATATCTCCAGTGTATTTTCTTTAAATTAAAGACTTATCTAGTTACTGTGTTAATATGTATTAATTATTGTTTAACAATTTTGCCAATAACAGCGCTTTTAAATAAATTACTTGGTGATAGAAACCATTATAGAAACGTTAACACATGTCTTTCTAACCATAGGATGAGCCTACAACGGGCATGGATCCCAAAGCTAGACGCTTCCTGTGGAACTGCGCTTTAAGTGTTGTTAAAGAAGGGAGATCAGTTGTTCTCACGTCCCACAGGTAAGTACTAGATACCATGTTAATCATTCCCAGGCTTAATTGGGATCCTATGTTTTTACTAAAAAAGGCTGCTTACAGATGTGTATATTGTATTCATAAAGTAACCATGCAGTATTTTCTACATTGCAAGACATTTTATTTCATTTTTTAACATATTCATGCTTTTTCCCAAACAGTATGGAAGAATGTGAAGCTCTTTGCACAAGAATGGCCATCATGGTTAACGGGAGGTTCCGGTGTCTTGGAAGTGTCCAGCATCTAAAGAACAAGTAATTATTTTTTTCATTTCCCCTTTGGCACCAGATTTCTCAGTCAGCATAAGGTGGGGGAAAGTCAGTGCTATACGGTATAGAAGTTTGAAGTAATAATCGTTGAGAGTTTACAATTGGTTACAGGGAGGAATTAGACAGAAGGTAAAGGACTGCTTGGGCAAGGATGATTTGATTGTAGCGAGGGTCATGTGGAGAAGTCAGTCGAGTAGAAGGTGGAAACCAGATGGTTTCTTTTCAGGATGCAGTTGGTGGATATTAGGAGGATAGTTTGTATGTTTCTCATTTAAAGTTACTTTTTATTCTGGATGGTATTGGGAGCTAGTCGACTGGCGTGTTCGGGAGGGAAATAGAAAGCCACTTAGCAGGGAGGCGGGTTAAAAGGGTGTATGGGAGAGGAAATGTAGATTAGCATGTCATCTGCGTAGATTAGGCAATGGAATCCAATAGTTAGTTTAGCTTTCCAATAAATGTAGGATTTTAGCCGGAAGAAAACCATGTCATGGATGCCATGAGAATTAAGGGTGTGCAGGAGAAAGGGGTGGTCAACTGTGTCAATGGCTGTAAAGAGATCCATGAGCAAGGAGAGGAAACCTTTTTTGTTTTTAGCAGATTCGAGAGTGTAATTTTGGTGAAGTGAAACCAGGACATAATCCACTCAATGTAAAATTTACAACTAAAATATTAAGTTCATCAACTTGAAGAACTGTCGGTTTGTATTCTGGTAGTGATGTCTTTTAAAAGCATGCTCTCATACCATCATACGGCAGGTTTCAAATATGTTTAGGACTGCCTGAAAGTCAAAAATGTTCACAATTAAGTGCTGTGTAAATTGTTGGTGTTATATAAATAAAAGATAATGACAGTAAAATAATAATAAATGAAATGAATGTGGTTAGAGTGATCATGTTTATTGGTTGAAATGCCACTCATTTTCTTTTTGATACTAGCCAATATAAAATGAAGGTCAATAAGTTTAGATGTGTAGTAAAAACACCAATAATCACAGAAGATGCCTTGCACTCCTGAAGATTGCCTGATAGTAAGATGACCTCTTTTACTTACAGGTTTGGAGATGGCTATACCATAGTATTACGTGTATCAGGCTCCAACCCAGACCTGAAGCCTGTAGAAGATTTCTTTAGCCAGGCTTTTCCAGGTAGCGTGTTAAAGGAAAAGCATCGAGGAATGCTACAGTACCAGCTCCCCTCCTCACAGTCCTCCCTGGCCAGGATATTCAGCACACTCTCCAAGAACAAAAAAAGACTTCATATTGAAGATTACTCCGTCTCTCAGACCACTCTTGACCAAGTATGTCTATTTGTATATTGTTTAAGAATGGTTTACATGTTAATACGTGTTGGAACTACATAGATCAAGCATACAAAAATTGGATGACATATACATGATGTTGGATATAAGATGCTCTGCAACTTTACATTCTAATGACAGCTCATGTAATATCTAGCTATCTAAATTTATATATATATAATATATATATATATATATATATATATATATATATATATATATATATATATATATATTGGTTGGTCTGCTCACAGACGACTATTTTTGGCATTATGCTTAACCTGCTCTTTATAGCCCTTATTAGGCCACAGGTGGCCCCAAACAGTTTACCAAGCACCTTAGAAAATGTGGGTCAGACACCCTGTTAGTGGGATGGAGAACCAACCCACTCTGCTTTTCTGCATACTCCACTCCAGGGACCCAAAATACACAGGAGAAAGCATATCAAATATTATACTATACTCTCCCTGGTTGTATATACATACATACTGTATAGATTTCAACTTGCTGTGTAAAGAGAGAGATTTTAGAGACCTGGATGAGTTAAGTCATTGGTACACTATTTCTGTCGCATCTTACAGCGGCTTGCTTTCAGAGCTTAAAATAATGGTGTCCCTGAAGCCTCTTTATAATCTACCACGTTTGTATATAATATCAGTATAAAAACACGCATACATATTGGGTATATATGTTAACATTTACAGAAAAGTAAGGCATGCACCAAAATATTTAAGTAACATAGGACTTTCTTTTTTTTTCTTTCTAGGTATTTGTTAACTTTGCCAAGGACCAAAGCGATGACGATCTCTCCATGTCATTGCACAAAAACCAGACTGTTGTAGATGTTGCTCTCCTAACATCGTTTCTTCAGGACGAGAAGGTAAAAGAAAGCTACGTGTGATCAGCCTATATGGAGAATCTAAGAGGATTTGAATGAAAAGGCACTCATGGCTGTAGATGAAACATGAATGCCAAGGAGTCCAATCTCCAGGACCTGCCCAAAGGGGCATCGTATACTGGACAACACAGTGCTACCACTCAATGCAATGCAAATCAATGCAGTGACAGACAGAATTCCATGACAGAGGCCGTGCCTCTTGTACTGCCTTGTTGTACTATGCTCAGGTTGGATGCTTGAACTGAGACGCCAACAGTACGACAACGTGAATCTGTAGTGTTGCACCCACAGGTTCATTCCTTTTGTGGGCTTGACACCTTAGCTATTACATATAATTTTTAGGTTTTTTTTTTTATTGTTCATTTTGTTTTTTTGGGATCGCAAACCATTTTACCAGTGACACACTATGACCAGTGACTATTTATTATTAACTTTTTTCCTTTCAAATTTACATGTACATTGTGAACAGGAATGCCAAACTCGGTGTGCCCAGAACTGAAGGACTAGCTTTAATGCTCTGGTGATGTCACGCACAGTTCATTTTTCGGTAGTAGGCGCATCCACTTCTCCTGTTAGCCATGGATATCATTTCTATGCTATGTGTTGCAGCCAAGGATTACAGGGCACACATTTACAGCAATAAAATCGGAATGTAGGCAAGTTAGTGCTTGCCGACTAGTAGGACCGTAAAGTTTTAAGCTGCAAACAGCAATTAAGTAAAACAGGTTTGGTGCCTAAAAATGCCAGTGGTGGAAAAGGGAAATTTTGGTTTGAGTTCCGTTCTTAGATTCAACAATGAATACCATATTTAATACAAATATTTTGTATTGCCAGCCGTTTAAAAAATGTAGGTTTTTAGTCGTATTGTTACATACCGTACATACTCAGGATGGCTCTGGATGGCTTTTTGTTATTATTAAGAGTGTTGTACCCTTCGGTTTAACCTCAAGGATCATTTGTGTATTCTCATTACCATTACATCGGCCAGGGTTTTGCCACAATGTGAGGAAATTTCTTGGTGCATTACGGATCTTCCTGGAAAGGGATTACTACTACGTTTACCGTGCACAAATGTTCAGCCGAGACAGGGGTAATAAATACTATGACTACTGCATATGAGTACAATTAGTTACCAAGGGATGTGTGACATTTTCCATATCGCTCACTCACTGAACAGCTAAGGCCTACTAGGTTGCCACCTTGGTGACAAGCCAAAACTAGTGTTCCATATATAGTGCATATTTAATTTCTTTGAATTTCTTGAGGAATTTAAAAGCAATTGACTTTGTGCACCCTTGGCATTTCTAGTCTTTTCTGTGATGAGTTGGCATTATGTCTTGCTGATGGGTTTTGCTACAATTAGCTACTCATAATATATGTTGTTTGAAGCCTTACTCACCATGCATACTAATACCCCTCTCGTGCTGCGTGTTTTCAGATCTGCACTTAATAGGCAAACGTATACAAGAACATATACGCTATATGTGGACATTGACGGATACGTTTAAATGAATCTATCTTATGGTGCTGTTCGTAAAACAAAAAGACTAAACCACAAAAGTTGGGGATCCAACCAAAACAAGATACAAACTAGCTTAATACAAGTCACATTAAAAAATGGTCACGACTTTCTAACTCTCTCCTTCCTTTTGTCTCAATGATTTGTTTACTGCCTCTGTCAGGGGGAAAAGGAGATACAGTTGACGTGTTTCAGGGAATATTTATGAATCACTATGTGCCATGATTGTAGCTTTTTGGCTGCAATCAGTAAGAGCAACTTTTGAAATCATGTAGACGGAATCCTGGCCCATTTGCCTCAGCCTACTTGCTGTTACAAATTGGTCAGAAGGAAGGTATTAGTCCCCGTACTTGCATAGTCCAAAATCTTTGACCTCCTAAACTCTCAACAAAATGCTGCAGGAACCTTTTTTGTATACTTATCAATGCAATTAAGATTATTTTTGTCATTTGTATATAGTTCTTTCGCCATAGTCTATGCAAACTTGTAGGCCCACATCCTCTGGTCTTCTTACTACAAAAGTGTCCAAATATGATCATCATAGGGACTGACAAAATGCCATTGAAAAGTGAACACATTCTTTCAGTGAAGTAGGACTTTGAAAAACCGTGTTATCCAAAATGTGCCTAAGTTAACTGATGGCTGTATAGTTCAGGTCATGTTTTCCATTAGCTTTTAACAAGCTCATCCTTTATAATGGACTGTTGTTACATATTACAAACAATCACAAGACAGTTTTTACACAGACCACTTTTTGTGGATGCGCACATATAGTAGGTCTTTTTTGAACCTGTGGTTTCTATGTTCTTGAACCAAACGTTATCCAGTTACACCTCACAGCCAGCAGTTTGGTAAAATGTCCTTTGCTCGTCCCAACTAATCTACGTTTTTTGTTGATAACAAATGGTGATTTCTTCAAGAACCACTGATATGTACCCATAATCTTACTGCTTATTCTCAGCGAGAAGCAATCAGACACTCTTATGCCACTATGTATATGCCAACGGACAATTTTGTGTCACACCCCATGGCGGTAGCCTGGAAGAAAGCATTATACATGGTTGCTTCTGTTTGTAAATCTTGTCTCTTTGTTACAGACATAACATTTCTCCCATATGATGTGATGTTGTCATGCATTGTGGTTCTTCATTCCAAGCACTTTATGCTGTCTATAATGGGATCTAATTTTGCACTGGAATACCCATTATTATTTCAAAGACTAGACAGAAAATTTATAATAAAAAAAAAATGGTTTTACAGTAACGTTCTAAGTTAAATCCTTCAGTTCAAATTTCTGTGACTGAAAAAAAAATATTTGTATTGTCATTAACTGTTTTAAGTATTAAAAATGTATAGCATAGATCTATGTTAATTTCCTTGTATTATGTCACGTAAATAAAATTTGTGACACCAAATCTGGCTTGTCTGGTTATATATTTTTGTAGGTGTGTTTATAACGAGGACTAATGTAATAAAGGAACATAAATAATCTGACAGAATGACTAAACTTCTACAAACTGGATTGTTTTGCTTTTTCAGCCAACTTAAAATGCATTTTTTAGGTGGGTGTCAAAGGGAATGGGATATGAATAGAACTATATTGCCTCCTTGGAGGCCCTATGAAAGATGGCCTATGATTATTTGTGGATTTAAATTGTCTTGCTCGATCTTAACATTTCTAGACTGTTTTATTATTTTCCTACGAGGCTGGTATACCATTTAGGGACATTTTCCTCTCCACAGAATGTTTGACCAAGTTGGAAATAACTGCAGCTCCTGTCTTTTGAAAGGAAAGTCTATTGTCCCATACAGCCCCAACTATGAAGACTACAATTACTTTGCAGAAGGGAAAAGAGGCAATGGGACAGCTGCCCTTCTTTCCCCACAGTAGGTATGGCTTTGGATTGAATTATGCTGAACCCTTGCAGTAGAAACTTGCCAAGGATGGTCCTTATGGTACAATGAAACCATAACTCTCCTGTTAAGTTTTTTTTTTTTAATAAACCTCTCTATTTTTATTTAAGCATTGACACGTGACAATTGTTTTGCTGAGCTAATTTCCTCAAATAATCAATTTGAAGGTAGCACGTACCAAAAATAGGTGTATACCCAAGTCGCATAAAATATTAGAGGAGCTAACCCTAAACGCAGTTACCCTACCTGCGAGGACACAAAACTTTTCAAATATACTTAGGAATTGCTCACTCCCGAGTATATACAAATGCAGGTTTTTATTGATGTGTATAGATCCCTAACACCTACCCACATGTATATGTGATCAGTTCATAAGGACTTTGTAATATTGAGTAATCACAGAACTTTGATTCAAGGGACAATAACTCAATCTTAAATTAATTCAAACAAGAACGTCCCTAAATCAGATAATCACAGAAATGTGCATTCCGTATTTGCCCGGTTATAAGACGACCTTGATTAGGAAAAAAATGGATATATGATAGCTGGAGTTTTTTTTTGTTTTTTTTTTTTAAACTATCCAGTTGAGTGCTTCGTATAGCAATGGACTTTCATCTTAGCCATACCCTGAATACTGCCTGGATTTGCAACACTGATTACCAGCAGTGCTTTTTGTCAGGGAGGAGAGATTGCAGTTTGGCTTTGCCCCATTGCATCAAACCTCCATCTCCTTTCCTCCAATCCGAGGACCATCTGAAACCCGTTCCTATATGAAGCATGAGGTAAGACTCTCCAGGTCATGAAGACTACGTAGTTTTCAGGTATGAGCTCAACTCACCTGTAACACATTTTGGTGGAAAAAATGAACATCTCAAACCACTACAAATCTATTTTTATTTGGTACATTACTAACCAGTGTTGATAGAACAACAAATGAAGCACAAACTTCACACAAGACAAGTAAAGTTTAGCGTGCATGGTTGGGTATGCAGTTACTGTATAGTCTGTGCAGAAGTGCAAATCTGTTGCCACTACAATATTATGTGTAGTTACCCTTCACAACTGCTGCGGGGTTTTCTGCTGAGTGAAAGAAATACATATAGTGTTATAGTGGTAACAAACCTTCACTACAGCACTGATTATGAAGTAATTACAAGCTCAGTCTTAAAGGCACTGTATCTTAATAAATAGCCATCTTTCGATCTCATGAATGTAAGGCATACATTGAAAAAGCATTACAGATCTATATTTTTCAATTCAGCGGTCAGGTCTTAGGAGCTCAGGCATACGGCGCTGGTGTCCAGCCGATATCGCCCTGGTGTTATTTCAGGGGCGAGAACGCTGTGGGAAGTAGAAGCACATTCTTCTGGGACACCAGGAATCTTACGCTTTCTCTCACTGAAACATGAAGAAAATTAGAAAAAAAATTGTCAGATCATAAGAGACAATATAGGTTTCAAACAAACCCATCATGTAGGGCAGTAGAACAGAACCTCCTCCTGTTTCCTGAATTAGTACAGATGTAACGGTTTGTCTTCTCATCTTACCCATTCTTTTATACAAGTACACAATTATGTTAATAATTAGATGGTGTGAATTAAGCCTACGGTTTTCTGGTCATACAAGGTCACGTGAAAATGATTTAGCTTGAGGATGGGGGTGAGGAAAGTGTTACTATAGTTCTCTACTCTGCACAGCTGCTATATGCCAATAGAGTCAGAGACATGGGGAGTAGGTAGACTTACTGGAAGGGACAGAGATTTATTTTCACAGCCACATTGACTGGTTCCATTCTAGTCACACATACATTTCTGTAAGTACCCCATATGCACCAATGACTTCTACAAGCCTCTTCCTGCAGTCTGAGTGGCTACTCTTTGCTATTAGTTAATGACAAGGTTTAAAGTAGTTTAGGTTGAGAAAAGACTTGGGTCCATCAAGCGCATCCATTTTCCTATTCCTTGTTTACCGCTGTTGATCCAAAAGAAAGCAAAAAACCCTTATGTCAGCAATATCGAATTGTGCTTTTAATGGGGAAAGCAATCCTTCTTGATGCCAAATCAGATTTCTCCTTGGATCAACAAGCACTAAATAAATATGAATTCCTTCATACATTAATATTAATTCCTTTAGACATAGCTCTCTATGTTCTGCTTCATTAAAAAAAGTATCCAGGCCCCTTTTAAAGACATCTAATGTATTTGCTAGCACCACCTCTTAAGGTAGTGAATTCCATACTTTAATTGTCCTTACTGTAGTAGACTAAATCTCCTTTCTTCAAGTCTTAAGGGGTGACCACTTGTCCTCTGTAATGATCTATTAATGAACAGGCCTTTAGAGAGCCCTTTGTATGGGCCCTTTACATATTTATATAACATTATCATATCCCCTCTAAGATGCCGTTTCTCTAATGTGTACAAAATAACTTTTCTAGCCTTTCTTCATAACTAAAGTTTTCCATTACCCTTATTAGTTTTGTGGCACTCCCCTGAACTTTCTCTAGTTCAGAATTGAAATGCATATTAAAGGTTAAGTCTTACCATGGACCTGTAAAGAGGCAGAATAATATCTTCCTCCCGTGAGTCATTACTCCTTTTAATACATGCCAATATCTTATTTGCCTTTTGCAGCCGCTAGCTGGCACTGTGCACTAGTGCTAAGTCTATTGTATACAATTACGCCCAAATCATTAGTAGATTTCCCCAAGGAAACGCCAGTTAAATATGTTGCATTTTTATTATTATTATGTCCAAAATGCATAATTTTACATTTGTCTACATTGAATCCAATGTGCCATTTATCAGCCCAGTTAACCGATTTATCCAAATCGTCTTGCAGTGAAGACACATCTAGTTCAGCCTTTATTACCCTACTTAATTTTGTGTCATCTGCAAACACTGAAACCTGAAAGGTAGTTGAGGGTAAAGTCATGTGAGATCCTAGATCCCCTGCTGGTTTCTGAAAGACCATCTAGAGATGGTTCTACATGGATCGCAATACCACCAAGAGTCTGATTAACAATCCAGACACCCCTAAGAACAAACTTTTGTTTCCACTATACACATTAAAAGTAATAAAGGCAACATGAAAGGCTTTGCAAGCAAAGCAAACTGTGAGGAGTATAGTAACAAATGGGAACAGGGCATTGCAAAATGAATCCAGTACTGGTGGAACGGTCTTTTACACCATGTCCAATTCACCTCCTTGACTCTTCTGCAACTATCTAGTTACAGGTATTCCAGGTCTGAATCTATTCACTCTCAGGTCTTAAGCAGACAATCCAGATAAAGTTGCATATATGTTAAGGCTAATGTATATTAGCCTGTAGTTGTGGGAGGGGCTATGGTTTTTTAACCAACGCCTCTCCCTCCCACAGCTACGTTACATCGCTTAACGTATATAAAGTTCGGTTACAGCAGCTCATTCATTGATGGGAAAGGTAAAAATCCTTTAAAACAATTCATGTGATTAAGGTATTCATGGCTTCAACACTCTTTAATGACTACCTATGCAATTATTTCTGAGATCTGAGAGAATCAAAAACAGTCCATCTACATGAAACTGGCATTAACTCACCCGCTGCAACCACCCTTGCATCTTCATGCGCTAGATGCCTTCCAGCAGCGCGACTGTCTGCATTCTCATTCCACCACAGAACATGGACTTGCATAAAATAAAATAAAAAACATTTAAACATAAAACATTATATTACTTTTGCGCAATGCCCTCCTTTACATCTCTTATCCCCCTGCAACTACTTAGTCCGGAGATCTGATTCCACACATTTAAACATTCTATTTTTTTCTCAATTCAAAAATACATGTTTTAACATTGATGAGTACCCTTTAATATGTTTTATAACTATTGTATCCCAATCAAAAATTACTTTTTGTACCTTTTATTGTACTGTAAACGGTAGTGTGCTAAATTTCTTAGCTACCAATATATAATAATATACAAATATATATATACTCTCACATAACCTGCCTTGAGAAAGAGCCTCAATAGCCTTTGTTTTGTGTTTATATAGATTTTCTTTTTATTTCTTGTGTATTTTCAATGTGCATTTAGTTTGTTCTAATTTTGCTGTTGCAAACCAAATCCACCTATAATTTTATTCTTTTTTTGTGCAGTATTTTTTCTTCAGGATTACACTAAAAGTAACAGAGAAACAAAAACAAATAATGTTCAGGATACAAAGAAAAAAAATTTCTATGGGCTACTACCTTGGTTGAGCAATCCATATTCCGTATTGAAAACGCCAACAAGTTTAGTGTAGCCAGTATTTACATGAGAGGAGATGGCGGCTCTGAAAGCATCTCCCCAAACAGCGGGTCCCCCAGGCATAAACTGAAAGGTCACTAATTCATAAACCCCTGTAAAAAAAGAATATATATATATATATATATATATATTATTATTATGATAGCAAATGGTTAGTGGAGAATACAGGAGGTATGTTGCAGAGGTCCTGGACTTAGAGTCATCATTTTATATCTCCAGCTATAGGCTGATTTAGGGTCAGTGGAAATATGTAGAACGGCTCCAGAAATCAACTGACTTGTTGGATTTTGGGTGAATTTAGCTAAAGTCCCAACATTCCCCAACTATAACCTAGTCGTGTCACCAATGGCTTCAAATGAAATTTGGCTCAGGAGCTCAGATTAACACATTAGGAATATTACTGCTTTGATGAGCATTTCCCAAGTCCAGGGACCCAGGCCGGTGGCTTGTGTCCAAGATGATAATGGTCCCTTTTTACATTTAAGACCAGCTGATACATACTATTTTACAAACATCCTAAAAGTATCATTTCAGAGGTTGACTCGGCAAATTTTATTTGAAAATATTTCAAACACAAAATGTTCGCATCCCAAAGGATAATGCATATATGAATGGAAGAAAAAAACAAATAAGGAAAAAAGAGTATGTATACATTTGTGGGGTTAATGAAATTAGGAGTAGTTACTCTGACATGATGTTCATTTGGAAGGTTGTACAGCTTCCATCAAACAAAAAACTAAATAATGGGAATTAGAGGCACTTCAACAAAACCAAGAGGTAAAAAAAGAGGTATATCCACAGCGCTCATGCAAGGAAAGTGATGTGCTTCACGCTAACTCTTTATTTCATAATTTGGGATTATGTATGAAATAGGCCAGCTGGAAAAGGTCTTATCACCATAGTAACGAATTAAATATTGCAGTTTATTGGCCAGTTACATTGGATGGTAAGAGATTGAACATGCTGGTTTAGAAATATTAAAGAAAGTAATTTAATCATTTGCGTTTGGAATTTGTTTGAAAAGGACCCATAAAAAGCATGAGGCAGAATATCGCAAGAAATATAATTTTAGAAGACAAATACACTAAACGTTAATCTCCAGCTCTTGTGGAACCAGAGCCAGATTAACACAACATGGGGTCCAGGACAATGTATTCAATTTGGGGTAAACCTCGCTTAAGATTTATGGCGATTTATAAAAAGCCCAAAAGGCTTCTTCTCCTAGGCCGACATGGTGTTTGTGTAAGGGGCCTACACTGGTGGTAGGTCTCTGTCACACGCATGGAACCCTCAAGTGACTACGCAGGTTCCTTATACATATAATGGGGTGCCAACTCCCAAGCACAATTAAGAAAATTATGTACCTCAGGCCATGCAGCAGTGCCTGGGATACCTTGTACATTAACTATGTGGAACTACAATTCCCACTGTGCTCCCATGAACATAAGATGGTAAAAGCCTAGCCAAGCATTGCAAGGGCTGTAGTTCCGCAATAGACGGGGAACTATTCCACAGATACGTATTCAGTCATTTCTGTGTTTCGGTAGTCATAAGGAAATTAAAACTGTAACGTAAGTAAGTATCTCCGCCACTTGGGCACACCTCATCTGAGGTCAACCAGACAAAGAGTGACACAATGCCAAACTGCTTTCCCAGAGAATTTAAAAGAAACTATTTTCCGCCCGGCATTTTGCAATACACCGTAGTGAGTAAAGCGGAGTAGACAGGTCCTCTCCCTGTTTTCTTACTGTAAAAGTATGAAGACTATAGAACATGTGATGTTACTTTGAAATGGAATTCCACTCACCTGGTTTTTCTGGCTTCTGTAACTTGCACCACGGCACCAAGTACGCAATTTCATTGTCCTGTTTGTCTAGCATCGGAAAGGCTTTAGCAATATAGTTCATAAAATCAGCGTCTTGAGAAAGGTTTGCCCGAACTGTTGTCCGTTGCGTAAAATTGTCTTAAGCAATAAAAAAAGGAAAGACGAAAACAAAACACTTTAAAAAATGCAAGAGCTAAATGCTAATTACATGATTTCGAAATAACAATCCAAAAGTAAAAATGAAAAGAAGAAAGCAACGTGTAAGGATGATCATCAGCTTATGGTTGATAACATTAGAGATAAAAGAAGTATACCCTAACATTCTAAATTTTCATACCATATTTCCAGATGTGGAACACCTTATTAAGGCCTCCTAACTCCATAGTGAAGTAGCCAATCAGCTCAGAGTGCTTGATGCGATTGTGGATTTTCTCATTTGTAAGCTTCATGAACTCTGACATCATTGATGGTTTGACGGTATATGTGCGAAATTCATAGAACGTGGTGTCTGTCTGGCGTGGACCTGTTGCAAACGCTGCTCTAGCCTAAAGGGTAAATAAAGAAATAAATAAATAAGAAGACTTAATGCACAAAAAGCTGAAGTAATAAAAACACTTGTATAGATGTAGGGTAAGGAAATGTAAGTCACTGGCAATCATACCAGAACACTTCACAAGCAAAGAAAAGATGGTCAGACATCATCTTGACTTACCAAGAATTTCAACTGAACGTTTCTAGTTAAACATCCAATGTGATCTATTAGACCATTTTCTTAAAGATGATTATTTAAAATTAAAAAAAGAAGATAAAAAGAAAGATACACACAGAATAGTCTCAGCTGACTCAAGACAATGATGTTGCCCAAAGTGGGAAATGAGGTCAGTATGGCTTTACAGGTACACTCCAGATATGATAGTGTCACCTTATATTTAAGCATTTTTATTGATCCTCTGTACATATTCCTCTCTCCTTTGCCGTTTTGTTTTGTAGATGATGTGTTCCGCTGAATGCATCTCCCCTCTTTCCCTCTTCCTCCCCCTCTTTCCCTCTTCCTCCCCTGCTTCTCTCTCTCTATCTTCACATCTCCTTCCCACCACATAATCTGCTCTAACCTCTAATATATTAGGTGAAGAGGGCCCTGCTCGCAAGCTTACAAGCTAATTAAGGTTTATTAATGAAATCATGAGTTTGCAAGGTGAGTAGAGATCAAGTCTTGTTATAATGGGCAAGATGACTGCATAATACAAGGGCCAATCATGGCCAGTATTTTTCAAGTATTGGTAAATCAAACTTATTTTTCATTGCCGATACCTTCAGTGAATGCTAAGCAGCTTTTTAATAAAACACTGCTCCTTCACTTTCCTGATGGCCACCAGCTCTTAGTCGGCAGCAGTTGTCCTCTGCCTACACACACACACGCGCTGCTCCCAATGTATTCACCTCAATGGTCAGGACAAGGCTCAAGACACGATACCATCACAGTATGGAATATAATGCCTATTTGTTTCCCACAGCCATGCTGAACGTTCCTCCACAGGTAATAGCTGATCTTTTTCTCGTTTTTTTTAAAGGTGCTGTCCCAGTTGCACAAAAGTTTGATCACACGCTCTATTCGCTTATACAAATAAACCTTAGCTGGCCTGTCATGTTCTTTTTATTGTTTATTTTTTCTTTCCTGGAGGTTTAAATCATATAAAAAACAAAGACAATTTTAAGAAGCTTTTCTAGTTTCAATGGCACCAACCTACCAGTCCATGCAGCAACTGTGCATCCCCTGCAAGGTATGAATAGGATCACATATAAAATAATAATAATAATAATAATTCTGGGAATATTTAACAGTACTATGAATTCTGTTTAAACCGCTGCATTTAATTACAAATGTTAGTTATTAAAATATGTAGAAAAAAAAACACAACTTACCTACAATTTATTGGATCCATTCTATATTTTATGACAGTGAGCTAAAGACCTCAGAAGGTAGAACATCTACATTAATTTACATAGAAAGTGAGTTATGTTTATTTGCATCTCTACTCTATTTTAGAAAATAGACGGGAGGACGCTTAAATACACTGGGTTGAGGTGGACCATAACTGGGGATGCCCAAATAATGAAACATGGGTCTATTCATAAAGTCATATAGGTGCACACTGAATGAGGTCCGTCTACTTATGCCAGGGCATATAAATACAGTTATATACTGGGAAAACAACACAGCAACCAATGAAATTGATCTATTGCCCCACGTTTATCATAACAAGAAATAAAAATGCTTTCATATATTATTATTTGTTTTACATATAGCACCATCAGATTCCCTAGCTCTGTATAAAAGGTAGACAGTATATAACATAACAAGGTGGCATACAGAAACAACATATAGGGCTATAAATAGAGAATGTTTGTCCCCTGATTGCCTTCTTTTGGATCAAGAGTAGGAAGGTTAGGTAGAAGGGTTGAACTTGATGGACTTTTTTTAACCGTATGAAGTATGTAACTGTGTAACAGGTGAGGACAGTGTAAATGCATCCCTAAAGGTGTTAATGTGCCACTACATTCTTCTATGACACCATGATATATAGGACACAGATGGTTACTAAATAGTTAATATCTGCTATCCTTATAGCAGTGGACTCTGTCAATTAACATTAAGACACAATTGATCACCCTTCAGATCGTATGATTCAAGCTTCTTTGGTTAATATTGTGACATCGTATACAGAACACGTGAGTCTTTTGCTACATGAAGCTCACCTGTGTGCATGCCGGCAGCTTTGCCCGGGTAAAAGCATCTGGTACACACAGCCTGCCCTTTGGAAAAAGGCACCTTAAAGTGGCCATCATGTTGAGATCAGCTAGCCCTTTGCGCAGGTCAGCTGCTGCCTTGGCTTATGGTAGTGATTTCCGTGCACTCTCTTTACCGTTAACGCAGACGGTCGATCATTTACTAAGTGAGAATGTTTGCGATCCCAGATCAGCGAGTGACAGTCACAGAGGTCAATGTCCTCTGCCCCACCGACTACAGCCAGGGCAGCCACCTCCCCCCCTCAGAGCAAACCAACTGAAAGTGAAAGTGAGGGGGAGCGCGGACTGTACCATGGTTTTACATAAACTGGCATTGTAAACGGAAGTGGGGACTCTCTTTCCGTATTTTAGAATTATTTATAAAGGAAAATGGCGCCCAGGGGCTACTATGTATTTAAATTGGTATTGGTTAGCGGTTTAGTGGGAATGCAGTGCATTGTAGTCACCGCTTCTACCCCAGCAGCACTGATGGATACAAACAGTCCC
The DNA here is from genome assembly GCF_027358695.1 of Spea bombifrons. Lineage (NCBI taxonomy): Eukaryota > Metazoa > Chordata > Amphibia > Anura > Pelobatidae > Spea > Spea bombifrons. The sequence goes on from NC_071087.1 coordinate 91,067,811, forward strand.
AGTGCTGGGAATGATCTGGTTACAGGTGCTGGGCCTAGAGGGCTAATGCTTTAGACATTTTCTGTGACTGCTATCTATTGATAAGTCAGTAAGGCTCCCAGAAGAAGTAGGATGACTTTATTTAGACAGGTCAGTTTAACAACAGCAGCCACACACTTCCTGTTGCTGTGACTTTTAGGGCTGTGGTACCCAGCAAGCATGCTAAGATCATAGAACAGAGGGACACCAGGGAGAAAAGAGGGATGTAACAGAACATGAATAACAGCATTTTCAACATGTCTGCCATATTATCCAACCGTTCTGTCCCCCTTTCTCATTCTCGTTTAGTGCACCGACGCAGGTTATTGGCTGCTTATTGTATTGTTTTTCAGGACAAGTATGGCTTTCTTTTGAAAACATATTCATCGATACAATCCGTCTTAATATGCAATGGGGAAAAAACACCTATGTTATACAGAAGCTGCAGCCCTGCAGCTGCCCTCCTATGTGGTGTGACTATTTTAGCCAATGTGTTGAAAGCAATGGTGGCTCTTTCCATCCATGCACACAGGGGTTCTCCAAGTCAGTTGGCTGTTCAGCCATACACATCACTTGCGTGGAAATTAGATCGGGGGAGGTGGAAATGCATATACGAGGATTCTGCCAAATGCCTGCAGAAACGGAAAGGGAGTGTGGAGCTGTCATATATATATATGTGATGGCTGGTGTGGCTCTTTAAATTCTTGGTGTGTTGGCTTTTGAGTTGGCCAAATTCACATGGTCATATTTGAAATAAGGCATGCAAGGCATATGCCTACATCTTTTTTTTTTCAAAGGTGCCACTCCAGAGAAGGTTGCAGTTCGTGTGTTTTGCATTCCAATACATAGATTGATTCATTAGAATTCCCTCTATGCGTTTCTCTCTTTCCATGCCCCTATTTGCATTGCAGGAGATGAGTTTGAACTGGCTATCGGGCATTTGATCAAATGCCCAGTGGGCCAGTGCCTGACATGTCATGCTGGGATAGATAAGGCCCTTGCCCTAACTGCTCACAAAGTGTCCAAAATGTTTGGGTATGGTGAAGGAGACAGACCAAGACATTTTAGACAATGCTACGCTTTCAACTTTGTGGAAACAGTTTGGGGAAGGCCCTTGTTTATTCCAGGATGACTGTGCCCCAGTGCACAAAGCAAGACATGGTTGGATGAGTTTGGAGTGGAAGAACTTGGACAGTCAGGGCTCTGTGTGGGCCATTCAACATCAGTCCCTGACCTCACAAATGTTCTACTGGATGAATGGGCTAAAATTCCAACAGAAACTCTAAAATATTTTGGAAAGTCTTCCCAGTATAGTGGAAACTCTTATAGCTGCAAAGGGGGACCAACTACAAATGAATGTCTATTTTGAATGAAATGTGATAAAAGTCCCTGTTAGGGACTAAAGTAGTATCCATGGCACGGCTTGTGGAAGTCATTAGTGAAATATTGACTACAAAGCCTAATAATGGCCTCCCCGTCATCAGTAGTAGCCCTATAAAGTAAAGGTAGCACGCAGTTGTCTGGGGGAAAACAAAAACTTCAGATAACAACAAATGTAATTTTATTTGCATGAATTAATCACTGTTGCTAATGAAGAAACATGAAAATCACATAGTATGATGCTACTTTCTGCCCTCATCCACTCTAAAAGTACATGTAACACTCTCATACAGCTCTCACGAAGCCTGGAACACATGCCCCCATCTTTCCATAATTCTGCTCTAAGGCCCCACCTCTGTGCTGTTTTGCTTAATAGACTCAACTGATCAAATTACACATCAAGCCATATACCAGGAGAGGGCACCAACATAGCTGACTTGTACCCTTTACCCCACTTCTCTGACTATTATCCTCTCTCCTCCCTTTAGCCTCTAAGTTGCTTGAGTGGATTGTGTTCAATCGCTAACATCCTCTCCTCTTCAGTATTGTTCAGTTTGGTTTCAGACCCCTTCACGCTACTGAAAGAATCCAATGACTTGCTCACTATCAAAGGTCCCTTCTCCTGGATCTCTTTCCGGCTTTTTATACTGTTGAACCGCTACCTTGTTGTTGACTGACTTTCTTCTATGGGTATATGAGAAACAGCTCTCTCCTGTATCTTGTCGTATCTTTCTAATAATTCTATTTTACTTTCTCAGGCTTGCGATCTTCTACTTTATGATAGCATCCCTCAAAGGTCAGTCTGTTTTTTTTTACTGATATACACTAAAATCTGTCTTTCCCTGATCTCTCTCCTTCTCACATGTCCCGCATTACCAACTGCTTGACTGCAATATCTGCTTGAATGTCACAATGCTACCTGAAATCTTATCTCTCGAAAACTGAAGTGAATTTGTTTCTACTACAATTATGTGTAGATTTTCACCCAACAAGAAATCAGACTGGAGTTGTGAAGAGTAATTACATGAGCGTCAGGCATTGTTTGGTTGGATCTTTAAAGGAGGTGTTGATCTTTCGGATCCATTCACTGAAGAGGGAGTTTGCGGGAGAGGTTAACACTTCATACTATTGTTGCGGCTACATACTATGGTTGCGGATACGTACTACTATACCAACAATGCAGTAGCTGCATACCATGTATATTAACTTAATAGAGAAGCGCAGTCTTAAAGGCACTGTATCTTAATAAATAGCGATCGTTGGATCACAGAAGAAAGTTTACATTGAAAAAAATTACAGAATATTAATATATATATATATATATTATTCAATTCAATAGTCAGGCTTTAGGAGTCCCAACATATGGTGCTGGTATCCAGAGAGACTGCCCTGGTGTTATTTGAGGGGGGAGAATGCCGTGGGCTGTAGGAGCACATTCTTCTGGGACACCAGGAATCTCACGCTTTCTCTCACTGAAATGAAGGAAATTAGGAAATTTAGTCAACAAATATACAAAAACAATATCTGAGTTGCTGCACATGTAAAACTCTGTATTTTAATCTTACCTGTTATTTAAGAACCAGATTGAACAAGTTCTGCATTTATATTAATATTAATAGTCTAGCTTTCCAAGTAAATTGCACAATCTGCGAATTTAGCTGCTAAAATTGGTGAATGCAGAGCATTCCTATATTTTTATACTCGCCACAGCTGTTATATGCCAATGGAGTCAGAGACTTGGGGAGCAGATGGACTAGGAGGAACACCGGATGTGTGCACAAATCTCTTTTCACAGCCATATAGAGTGGTTCCATTCAAGACACAAGTGGAGGTAGATCCCAACAGGATTTATGACATGTATTTCAGTAAATACCCCATATAGACCAATTACTTCTACAAGCCTTTTCACTACTCTTTGCTAGTAGTCAGGAACAAGGTGAGAGAAAAGTCGCGTGAGATCGCAGATCCCCTGCTGCTTTCTGAAAGACCACCTAGCGCAAAAAATTGCAGTACCACTAAGAGTCCAATAAATACCTCAGACACTTCTAAAAATGAAAACCTACTCGTTCCACCAAACACATTAAAAGAGATATTAAAAACAAAATTAAAAGCTTTGCAGACTGAACAAAGATTAAAACTGTGTGGGGTATAGTAACAAATGGGAATAGACTGTTATAAAATGAATCCGGTAGTGGCAGAATAGGTGCACCTGTCTTTTACACCATGCCCCCTTTACCTCCTTTATTCTCCTGCAACTACCTAGTCTGGTTTACAGAGATTCCAGTTCTGATTTCACTCTCTCTCATGGCTTAAGCAGACAATCCTTGTACCTTTGGGTTCCCTCTTTAGTTCACATAATCTGGAATACGTATAGTAAACCAGGATTTTTAACTTTTCCTCCATTAGATGGGTGTTGGCAGATATATATTTAACCCCAGATTACTGTCTTTCTAATGAATACTGCCATCTGAGTTACCTGGCATAATCTCATAGAAGACCACCAGATTCCATAAATACACTTATCCAATGCAACTATGTAAAGTTCATTGAGGATGGAAACAGTAAAATCCTTATGAATCATAACTGGGATTAGGGTACACCCTTTTATTGCAACGTGCATAAACATTTGTCCATGTGACAAAAACATATATAAGCAACTGGCATTAACTCACCCGCTGCAGCCACCCTTGCATCTTCATAAGCTAGACGTCTTCCAGCGGCGCGACTGTCTTCATTCTCGTACCACCATAAAACATGGACTTGTAAAAACAAACATTAAATCATTGAATATGTGTACCCTGTAATAAGCATTCTAACACTTAGACTGTAATCACGCTTAGACTGCAATCACACTTAGACTGTAAGCTATGTGGGTCAGACTGGGGCATCCTTTCCTAATGTATTCATACTAGGGTGACCACATTTTATTTCTGCCATTCAGGGACACACTATGAAGCGCATGAGATCACATACACACAGGTGTGTATGTACTTTTTGTGAAGTAAAGACTATGATTGCAATATGATTTTAAAGTAACAGCTGAACTGACAGTTTATTTAATATTAGCCCCTGCTGCCCATATATATATATATATATATATATATATATATTAATATTAGACCCTGCTGCCAATACATTTTATATTGAAAAGATTGGACCCTACGTAAGCATTTCATTGGGCCCTGCCTCACGCTCCCTAGCATGCAATCACTCCCTCCACTCTACACATTAGCACCCAGCTTTGCATGTATAGATCAATTGAAATTTACATGTGAACTCAGCACTGAAGTAATATAATCAGAAACACAAATCCTGTATTTGCAGGTATACAATAATAATGTATGGAAACATAGCATTCAGCACTACGGAATTTGATGACGCTATATAAAACAATAAATAATAATAAATAATAATAATAGCATTGCAGGTATAGATAAACAGAACACCCAAGCCCAACATTGCAGGTATAGATCAACTGGACATTACATGTAAACTCAGCACTGAGGGTATAGATCAAATAAATACATGGAAACAGCATAGCAGGTATTGGTCAACTGAATACCTGTATTTGCAGGTATACATAAATAATGTAAGGAAACATAGCATAGCAGATATGAATCAACAGAATAACACATAAACCCAACTTTGCAGGTATAGATAAATTGGAAATCACCTACAAATTCAGCATTAAAGGTATAGATAAAACCCTAAATTACAGGCATAAATCACAGGTTGCACACCTCAAAGTCATCCCTGGCGTCCACACTGCCCACATAGAACCTAATCAGCACCCAGATAACACACATAGGACTTGCCATCTTTGTCCGTAAACAGCCCAGCATGAGTCAACTTTGTCCCATAAACACCCTGCCTGTGCCATCTTGGTCCCCAGGGCTCAAACACCCTGCTTGTGCTACCTTTGTCTTCCCACAAATAATTTATACATCTATGATGTTTTCATTCACATAATTCATTCACACAATCATTTATTCTCTCACTCATTCACACAAATCATTTACACATATTAATGCATTCTCACAGTCATTAATTCTCTTCCACACATTAATTCATTCTCTCACTCATTCAGACAATTCACCCACACATTAATTCATTAATTCTCTCACTCATTCACGCAATTCATCCTCACACTAATTAATTCTCTTACTCATTCTCACTCTTTATTTCAATATCCGTACTACCTTCTTTCTATTTACCCCCTCTCCCCCTTGCTTACTATCTACCCCTCCCCTTTCTCACTATCTACCCCCTCTCCCTCCCTTTTTTTTGCAAGACAAATTCACATATTTGCATCTCCATAGAGTTCATTTTACAAAAAAATGTAGCAGAGGTTACTACCTTGGTTTAGTGATCCATACTCCGTGTTGAAGACACCAACAAGTTCAGTGTAGCTGGTATTTACATAAGCAGAGATGGCGGCTCTGAATGCATCCCCCCAAATGGCCAGTCCTCCAGGCTTCAGCTGAAAGGTCACCAATTCATAAACCCCTATCAAAAAAAGGAAAAAAGGTTTTTCATATAATTATTATGATAGTAAATTAAAAGTGTATGTTGCAGAGGACCTAAATATTGAGACATCTTTACAAATATCGGTAGACTGATGTGGGTCAGCAGAAATATTTTTAGGGTTGATCTGGAATTCAACCAACTTAGCCTGTTCCTTTTGGCAACTATTCATTTCCTAGTGAAATTAATCTAAGGTCCCAAACAGTGCTTATGAAATCACAATTTCATAGCTACATTCCCAAGTATTACCCAGTTGTGTCGCAAATGACTTCAAAGGCAATTTGGTTCAGAGGGTCAGATTTACACAATGTAAGGGGCCTGCACTGGTGGTAAATCACTCACACACACACAGAACCTCCTCGGCAGATCGGCCAACTCCCAAGAAATCAATCAATATATGCATTATATAAATTGTTGTCTACCCCAAGCACTCCAGGCCCTAAACCAGTGCCTAGGATGCCTTGAATATGATCCAGCTCTATTTGGAAATACAGCTCCCACTGTGCTTCCATGCAAATCTGATGCAAATCTGATGTACAATGTTATGTAACGGTTGGGGAAACTATGTCATGACTATATCACCAAGCCCATATGAGGAAATTCAAACTGAAAGTACTTTGACACCTGCTTGGGGGAAACTAAGATGAGATCACAGAATGACACACCCTGCCAATTTGGGTTCCTAGGATTTTCAAAAGGTCCATATATTTTTGGGTGAGCCCAGCAGGTCACAATACTACTCACTCACCTTGTTTTTCAGGCTGACGTAGTTTGCACCACGGTAATAAGTATGCAATTTCATTGTACTGTTCGTCTACCATTGGCGCTGCTATAGCAGTATAGTTCATGAAATCAGCATCTTGAGAAATGTTTTCCCGAACTGTTGCCCGTTCTGTAAAATTGTCTTAAGCAAAGAAAAACCGAAAACAAAACAGTTTACAGTGTGCAGGATTTGCATTTAGTTATACTGTACAGAAATCTACCTATTACCAGAGCATTAATGCCCAGGTGGTTTTCATGGATTTAGATGGTTTTATGGTTAATGGTCAAAGCACGTTTATTGAAAGCGTGTGCTTTTTTTTAACTCAAGGAGGTGGCAGTGTTCCATCTTAAAACTAATATAGAATTGCTCCTAGATTTAAAAAAGTGTGACCCACCAAGCTAATGACAAATTAGATGAATTTGCCACAAAATAATGGGTTTTTTTTTAAAATCCACCAAAGACGTAGGCAACATGTAAAGATGATCATCATCTTAAGACTCATTACTTTAGAAATAAACGAAGTAGGTTATAATTCTGCATACCATATTTCCAGATGTGCAACACCTTATTAAGGCCTCCTAACTCCATAGTGAAGTAGCCAATCAGCTCTGAGTGCCTAGTGCGACTGTACATGTTCTCATTAGCAAGCCTCATGAATTCGGGCATCATCGATGGTTTGACGGTATATGTGCGAAATTCATAGAAAGTCGTGTCTGCCTGGTAGTGGCCAGTCGCAAAACAGTCACAAAAGAGCACAAGTAATACAGCACTTGTGAAGATGACCTTGGGGTAAGGAAACAAGTCATTAGCATCTCAACAACACCAAAGCACTTGGACAAACTTGGACTAAATTAGAGCAATTCTTTATTAAGCAGCTGTGTTTATTTAAGATTTATAAGAACACTAAACACAGAATTGTCTCCATCAACAGATGATGATGATACCTGTTGTCTACAGGAGGGAATGATGTCAGTATGGCTTTAAAGGTGTACTCCAGACATTTTATCATTGTCATTTGTCTTTTCCCTTAAGGTTTAATGACATAAAAAACAACATAGAAACTTTAAAGAATCTTTTCCAGTTTCTATGGCAACAACAGATCAGTGCATGCAAGTGGACCATAACTTCCAAACGTAGGTACATATACATAAAGACACTTAGGTGCAGACGGAATAAGATATTGGCGTTTAAGAATAAATATTTACCTCTATAATAGTCAGGGCATATGGATTCAGTTACACGGTGGTAGACAACATTCTAGACATGGATACTACGTCTAAAAAGCAGTTTTTGTGCAATGTGATGCAAATACCATAGCGACCAATGGAATGGACCCGTAGCTCCACTTTTACCACTTTGTGTCATAATGTCTTGCCATACATAATCCATATAGTGTGCAGAGAGCTGCACATACATCGTTGGCGATATTATGAACATAAAAGAAGGAATAAGTGAGCCTTTGATAAACTGGCTTTAAATTATTATTCTATTATATGTGTAGTAGCATAACAAGTGTTAATGTGGCACCAAATGTATCCATTCTTATACAACAACATGACATATAGGACACAGGTGAGATGGTTACTAAATAGTTAATATCTACTATCCTTATAGAGCTCAATAGCGGACTGTAAGATTGTAAGATAAAATGTTCAAAAACTCTATACAGAACATTTAAGTATTTTGCTACATGAATCTCACCTGTGTGCATGCCGGCAGCTTTGTCCTGGTAGAAGCATCTGGTACACACAGCTTGCCCCTTGGAAAAAGGCACCTTAAAGTGGGCATCATGTTGAGATCGGTTAACCCTTTGCGCAGGTCAGCTGCTACCTTGGTTTATGGCAGTGATCACCCAGATCAGTGAGTGACTGTCGCAGGGCTCAGTGTCGGCTGCCGCACAGGGTGCAGACTAAATATCCTACCTGCCGGGGCAGCCTCCTCCCCCTTAGGGCAAACCACTGGAAGTGAAATTAAGGGGCGGGTAGTCTGTATCATGCAACCCAAAAGTGTCACCATGCTATAAAAAAGCATAGCTCTCAACTCTCTGTATTTTCTGAATATTTATAAAACAAAATGGGGTGCAACCTTTGCATGGGTCTTTTAACTTCCTCTATACCCACATATGTAAAGGTAGACCATTAACTGTGTGATTCTGGTTATCTGCTGTAATGGTTCTGGTGTGTAACTGGTTGGTCTGTCGTGACAGACGCTCGAATGGAGGAAAATGGAGGAAATCTTGTCAGTGAAGCGTGATTATGTGGGGCAAAAATGAGTTATCTTCAGTTGAAACGCCAGCGATCTTCTCCACCACAAAGGCTTAGCTGATCCTGTATATGGCATTTGTATTACCTTACTGAGAGAGTGGTAGATAAATAGAACAGCGTCCCAGTAGTGAATTTAAACATCTGTGGGTAGGCATAAAGCAATTGTGCATCTAAGACAAGATCAAGGACTAATGAATGTCTGAGTCTTTATTGTGGAAAAATGGACAGACTTGATATATTGTAACAACACATGAGAAGCACTTGGCCTTTGTTTCCATATTTATATTTAAGAGTCAACTCACCTTCAACATTCCAACATTTGAAATGGCCAAAGAGGGACACTTTTGTTTTAACGGGTATGGCTAGGGCTTTATTGAGACTTTTTATCTTGTTTTTGTTTTGTTTATATTACCTGTACTTGTCATTAAGCAAGACATTTAGAAAAAGATACATATATCATATACCGGTATTTTATTCACACAATTTGTTACAAACACATCGCAGTTTATATACACATTGTGACCTTTAGGGCTGTAGAACCACAATATTATCATACACACATATTCTGTCCTTTCTAAAAATAGGCATTTGGGAGTTATGATTATTAATTAATCTTGATGGTTTATATAAGATTCCTGCCATTATTATTTTTTTGTCATCTCAGCGTAACATTCTGGGCTCCTAACCATGACTATTTAACTGATCACTTAATATTAACTAGCTTAATATATTTGTAAGCATAAATATAACTCCACATCCTCATCCATGACTTTACACTAATTATAATTCAATGGGAGCAAAGTACAAGCTTGGACATCTTCCATGATAAACTATGTGTGGAACAAGAAAATTGTGCCTCTGCAGGCCCAGTTATCTTTGGACGCCAATACTTCTACTTGTTATAAAAATATATTCATAGCTCAAGGTCTAATACTGGATACGTATCCTTTATATTTTAAAGTGAACCTGCCATTGGGGGAGTGTTATAAAGGCATGTTACAATGTCATCAAATGATTTAGCAATTTCAAAAATATGTTAGATCCTTTCTGCTGTGGAGAACCGGATGTTCTTTGTATAATTTTAATATATGAATTCCTGTCTGTATTTATACATTTTTACACAGTGGTGATAACAGTCAGTCACAACAAGAAGTCCATTCTTTGTTACAGTGATCCCACTAGGTCCCTCCAAGTCTTGGGTCACGACCAGCTCTGATAAGGATGAGTCCCGACTAAAGAGGGTGACGTTGTTCTTCCCTTTGTCTGCTACAAAAAAATTGCCACTTGTATCCACGCAGATTCCTGATGGGTTCATAAAGCTGTAGTGGTCCCCATATGTAGGACCTATGGTCTTCTTAAGTGCTCGTTCACTGTCAATAATCTTGACACAGCAGCCTGCGTTTCGCCCAAACAGCTGCCCCTCTGTGACCAGCAAATCTTCATCCTGCAAAAGAAATTTGTTTTACGGCATTGTAAATCAATTCTCTCAATCCTGGAATCACTAAACATCCACATTTATAATTACTGCACCCAACTTGGACTAGCCACCAAACTGTAGTATAAAGTTCATGCATAGTGTTTTTGGATTATAGGAGATTTTTGTAGCCCTGACTAAAATTTTGGTTTTATTTTATTTTGCTCCAATAAATTTACTTTATCTGCATTTGTTGTTAGTCGGGTTATTTGATGGGGTTTCCTGCTCAAACACCACATGAGGGTGATTTATTTATGGCAATGCTAATGAAGTCCTGTTTTACATTGAAATCTGTTCCTCCGTACAGTTTCATTGGTCAGCATGTGTAATTAAGACTGAACCATTCTATTATTTACCAAAAGGCAGGATGGTACTGAGCCAGGACACATAAATAACTAATATAGATATCTGAAAATTGTACACTGGAACTGCTTAAAAAAAGAAACCATATTTCTATCTGATACCAGTTATACAATCTTGGTTGGGAGTTTCCCTTTAAAATAATTGAATGATACTCTCATGCATCACCTCTTCATTTTCCCATCTACAAGATTTCACTCGGGCTGCCCCATATCTCTGGAATCACTTCTTCAGAGAAGAACCATTTTAGCTGCTAGAACTGTCACTGTTACAACCCCACACCTCTCACCCTTTCTCTGTGCCTTATGTTTGTCGCCCCATTTCCTCAAGATTGTAAGCTTGCGAGCAGGGCCCTCTCCACCTAATGTATCGGTTTGTCTTAGTCAATTCTCGTCTTGTCATACCCCTTGAATGTATGTATTGTATTAAGCGCTGCATAAATTGTTGGCACTATATAAATAAAATATAATAAATAACAATATTTTTGTAGCAATTTTAAGTCCATTTAATTTTGGATTTTATATTATATGAGTCTGTCCTGTATTTTGTTGTGTTTAATTCCAGTGACATTTGCAAAATAATTGTTCCCCCAGTAGGTGGCAGAATATTCATATTTATTTCCAGTAATCTCAAGTAACAAAATAACTTCTGATAAATATCCCACTACATCTATTTCCGAGAAATGTGATTTCCATAAAAGGATGTAGTCATTAAGCTATGAAAATTAATTGTATGATGTGTGGTAATGCCTGCCAGTAAAACAGCAGTAAGGGTTGTGCAATTAACCATTGCCTAATCTCTGAGTCAGGTGAAGCTATTTCAAAGGCTGTTAATTGTTAATTTAGTAGTAGTCAGCCTATATTAGACCCCATTAGAAATGCAAGCATAATAATCGTCGGGATGTCCCTACAAAATACCAAGCAGCTTCTACTGTTTCGCATGCTTTGTTACCTTTTCCCTCTCTTCTCTCCTGGATCATGATCATACTGTGACGTCTATATCTTAACTCACATGCTGCTACACAGACACAAGAACAGCCAAAATTCTGATTCATCCATTCTTCATTGTTAATGGTGATTACATATACCGGCCTTAAATGTCCTACTTTTTCCTCTGAGCCCTCTACAGTCCCAATAAAATGTCACTTGCAGGTTTATCTTTATTCCCCATTCCTATTCTCGATCGATTTGCTTTCACCTTGATTGCCTAATTGTAAGCTTTAACAAAGCTCACAATCCTTAAACATAACCACCAGTCATCTTCTTCTTGTCCAAATCTTCACTTTCTACCTATTTTCCTATTCCATATGTGTCTTTCACAGCCTGCACCTAGAACTGATCTAAAGGCACATTTAAACTCAACAGAAAGGCTCAGTCGATTAAGTTTGTGTTAACGCACAAAGCATTATACCTGTACACCTCCTCATTGTTCTACCTCAATGGCCTAGGTATAGACACCCTAAGTTCAACTCCTTATCAATTATCGACTAAAATCAACCTATCCATCCTCCTTTTTTTTTTTTTACTTCAGATGATCACCATTTAATGGCAGTCCTAGAACACATGCCCAGAGTAGGGTGACCACATGTCCCGGATGCATTGTCCCGGAATTCATTTTTCGTTACCCGGAGAAGAGAGAGGGACACCGAGCGGTCGCTCATTAAGTTTTCAGCAACCGCTCGGCACGCCCCTTAGTCTCCTTCACAAGGACTCTAGCTTGGTCGCAGAGCAGGGAGACAGAGGCCTTGCGCTCCCACCGCAGGACTTCTGGAAGGTAAATGAACTACAAAGGGGGGAGAGGGTAGATAATGAGAAGGTGAGGAGAGGGGGTAGATAGTGAGAAGGGAGGGAGAGGGGGTAGATAGAAGGGAGGGAGAGGGGGTAGATAGTGAGAAGGGAGGGAGAGGGAGTAGAACATGAGAAAGGGGGTAGATAGTGAGAGGGGGAGGGGATGAAAGTGTGAATTAGTGAGTGACTGTAAAAATGTTTGTGTATATCATAGATGTATAATTGATTTGTGGAAAGGCAAAGATGGCACAAGCAGGGTGTTTGAGCCTTGGGGACCAAGATGGGACAGGCAGGGTGTTTATGGGACAAAGATGGCATAAGACAGCCTGTTTGGGGATAAAGTTGACTCATCCAGGAGTGTTTGGGGCAAAGATAGCAAGTCCTATGTGTGTTATCTTGGTGCTTCTCAGGTTTTATGTGGACAGTGAGGGCTGGCTTTGGGTTGTGCAACCTGTGATTTATGCCTGTAATTTAGGGGGTTTATCTATACCTTTTAATGCTGAGTTTTTATGTGAATTCCAGTTGACCTATACCTGCAAAGCTGGGTTTGTGTGCACGTGTTTAACAGACAAACACAAAAATTAATTTGGCAAGTATGTATCTCCCAATGTGGATCAGTCAGTAATGTACATTGTTATGTTATTCACTGGCAAATACCTCAGTCACAGCAACATGCTCAGGTCTTTGGAGTCCATCTATAACGTTAGTCTTGAGGATGGCATTCATCCTCCAATCTACACCAACAATGTGTATTTTGCCTCCATCTGTCCAATCAGTTACTGCGATACGATTAGATTTCAAAACAGAAAGTCCATAGGAATGTTTCCAGTCTGCCTTTGATGACTTGAGTAGGTGGATCATTTCCCCTTCCTTAGAGAACACTTTTATACCTTTAGAACCATCAGACACTAAAAAAAGTCCTTCTTGAGTGCAGGCCACATCTCCAAGGTGCTTCGTAGATTCTGAGCCATAAGAAAATGTTTGCTTATGGTATCCATCTAGAGAGAAAATCTGAATTTGTTGATTACCAGTGTCTTTAATGGCAAGATCACCTTCCAAGGTGTTTGTCACACCCGTGGGCCATATGAATTTCCCAGCTTCTGAGCCGAAACCTCCTAGCTGCTTCACTAAACTATTGTAAAATAGTCTTTGTATCCCAGAAAGTTTCCAATCCTTGTTAAATTCATGCATGGCCTTCTAGAAGAAGCAGAAAAAGAAAAAAAGTGTTCAAGGAAAAGTTATTTGACTTTCAGGGGACCAAAAACTACTATATTACTCCATACCTTACTTAATTATGACCCATGCCCACCCCTGTATTTTTACATCATGCATAGAACAATAGCAACTCTGTACAAGGTATTGTAGCTTATTATATCTAGGAGCGTGATCTCTGCAGTACATATACACTATATGACCAAAACCACGTGGGCACTATGGTGACCACATTTTTTTTCTGCCATTCAGGGACACTCTGAATCATACACTGATTCACATATGCACACCATCACATACACATAAAATACATTTTATATTATATATGTATATATATCTCACATACACACTGATTTACATATACTATATATATTAATTATTAAGAAGGCTTGGAAACCACGTTGATTTCAGATTTAATAATATACATACAATCATTACAGACATGAGTAGATATAGCATGTTAACCCCTCTAACCAGGCATGAGGAGATTCAGAGGATTAACTCCTTTATTACCAGACATTACACACACAGTCACACAAACACACGGGTTGTGTGTCTTCGTCCTTGTATAAGTGTTGCCACCGCCATCTTCGTTTCTTCGGTATTCGGGCTGAACAATGAAAACACACCCTTCTTGCTCGTTTTCATGTTCGTCAAATACGAATACACAAGTCTAATTAATAGTTTCTTTTACTGCAGAATTTTACTGTAAATGTACTAGTGTGGGTACATTGGAGAAGATATAGTGATTATAGTGACAAGACAAACATTATAGTGTAGTAATTAATCCAATAAATGTGCAGAGGCTGTAAACAAATATAGAGAATCTTACACTTTATAGAGCAATAAATAAAAACTCTTGCTTGACTTATTGTAAAATTGGAACATGCGCATTACAGATTTCAAACATGGAATTCTGACAGATCCGTTTGTCGGATCTCATTTAAGACACAGTAGAGGTCCCGTGCAGCTGATTCCACACCGGCACCTTCCAAAGTAAGTCTAACAAAAAAAAAATGAAAACATTTTTCACATCCACTTTGCAGATTTACCGTGTTTTATTTTTCTGAGTGGATATGTGAAAGAACAAAATAGGTCTTGATTTCTGTTCAGTAACACCCCGAGTACAGAAATACCCCACATGCAAAGATCTTTTGTGGTGCCCGGAGAAACCTTGGCCCCTGTCCTTGAAGCTGCCTCTGGCAGGGACACAAACCGTAAACCGGTCAACTGCTATGAGTATATCACTAATCTAGTTCCCTGAGTCCATTTTAATCTGAGTTGAAATATATTTAAATTATATTAAGGTTTTTTAAATAAAACTAATAAAATATTACTAAATTATAACCCGTCACAAAGAATCTGTGAAGCAACTCGCCTTTTGCAGTAACCAACACACGTTTTATTTTTAAAATGCCACCTATTTAGTATAGGTTTACTTTGAGGATCAGATATATGATCTGCCTGCTCTACTCCAAAAACCAATTTGAAGCAAAGAGTGTCGGCATATTTTCACTGGAAAAAAAAAACCATTTAGTGGACAGCACCTTCTTTGGGAGAGTGGACACCCACCTTGGTTCAAGTTGTTGGTTTTTTGGATATGGCGTATAGCGTGTGATCTGTGTAAATATATATATTTTTGTAGGAGACCAGGGTATTTTATTAGTTATACCAAGGGGATTCTGAGATATAAATCCCGCATTAGGCTTAGTTTATATGTTTTAAGTTTATGGCTATACGTGGCTTAACATAGCATTCTATTAAAAGCAGCAGTGAAGAGTCCACATTTACTACTCATACAGTAAATAATAAAGCAGTCCCGTACAAAGCACAAACACTCATTACAAAGAGAATCTGTACCTCTTCCTCATCCAGGTCCTGTAAATAATAGGAATCTAGCATGATTTTAATGGAGTTCAACTTCCTCAATGAAAGCAGTAATGAGAAATGACACATTTCATTGATTATCATATACACACAATTGTATGATATTTAAAAAGCATGCTCACGAAAATGTATGATCTGTGCATGAAGATAGCATTATGATGCCCCAAACAGCCTCACTAAAGAACATATATAAAAATAATATAAAAAAAATAATAAATGATTGACGTTATGGAGAAGCTGCAGCTCCAGAGCCTCCTGGAGCTGACTGGCAGTAAGTATAGCGTGTGTCAGGATCTGCAGAATTGCTCATGCATTTGCAAGCCGGATAAACGTATATAAAGATGTGTATGCGGTTATTTTACTCACCTATTGTGATATCATCAGATTAACCCCAAATGTTTGTCAATGACTTGTGATGGTTTGGAGCTTCTGAAGGGAGCCTTGAAGAGCTGCGACTTGGAGTGTTTTATGTATTGGCCGTTACCATGGGGTGATTTTCGAGGGAGTAGTTCTCCTCAGTGCTGATATATATGAGGATATTTAATCTGCTCGGCTCCAATACAGGTTACACACCTTCTCTCCAGTGACAGAGTAGCAGCTAGCTGTTTGTGTTACCGTCAAGACAAGGCTCCCGGGAAACCTATAATGTACTGTGACTTACTGCCAGCAATGTCAACCATCAATTATTTGTATTCATTGCTGTTCATTCAGCTGAAGTCCTTTTTTATTTTTTACTGGGAGATAATAAGTCAAAGTCTGGTTGTTGCCTGTTAACATGCTCAGCAATATTGTTGTGAAGAAATGGTTTTACATTGTCTAGTAATTCTTATAATTTCATACAAAGAGGGGCACACTGAATATGTACTAGATATACATACTACATATATACATAAAGAGTTCAAAGACGGGCAACCAGAGTAATAAGGGGAATGGAAGGACTACAGTACCCAGAAAGATTATCACTCTCACACACTTACATTCAGCATAACACCCATCACTCTCACACACTTATTAATCCACTCTCTCCTACCTGTTCTTCTTTCACTCTCACGTTTCCTCTTCCTCCTCTTCTACTTCTTCTTCCTGTCCTTCCGGTGTACTGAGCGCGGAAGACGGTGGGCGTGGCTTCAGTTTTGTGCGCCGGGATTTGACATCAAGTCCCGGCGCACAGCCACAGTTGCCGAGCGCACCGTTTCTGGAGGCGTGCCGGCATGGTGGCAGCCCTCAGATGAGCGGCAGCCGGGGCGGACCGCCCCCCTCCCTCCCCCGCCAGGTACGCATGACGGCCGCATTCAATCCTGCTCGCGGCCGCTTAGTTTTTAACTTTGCGGCCGCAGCCGCATTGAATGCCTGTCTGCCGGTCGTCCGTCCGGCCCTGACAGAGATCACTCCCAGGACCTATTTATACCCAGGACTGTATCTATAACAAGGGGACATCCTCTACGGCTGGAGGAAAGAAGGTTTCTACACCAGCACGGACGGGGGTTCTTTACAGTAAGAGCGGTGAGACTATGGAACTCTCTGCCAGAGGAAGTGGTAATGGTAAACTCAATAAAAGAGTTTAAAAGGAGCCTGGACGTGTTTCTTGAAAGCAATAATATTACAAGTTATGGATAGTAGATTAATAGGGACAGAACGTTGATCCAGGGATTTATTCTGATTGCCATATTTGGAGTCAGGAAGGAATTTTCCCCCTGGTATGGGGCAATCGGCATCTGCTTCATAAGGGTTTTTTGCCTTCCTCTGGATCAACACAGTAGGGACACAATATGTATATAGGTTGAACTTGATGGACCTTGGTCTTTTTTTAACCTTATGAACTATGTAATAAATACTATGTTTCAATTCATGAGTGGATGTGTCACTCCATAAATGAGAGCGTGGAATACACGATACCGGTATCTCTGAGGTCTGTTCATGTTACTTTTCTTTGACATATTGCTAATTTTAGTATTATTGTTAAGCTTTTATTTTCCATCATTAGCTCTACCATAACATAAAATGTTATGTTATTATTATGAAAATGCCTGCAATCTTTTATTGAAGGTAGTGAGTAAAGCAAGGTATGTATCACATGAAAATGTACGGAATATCTTATGTTTCTTCATTACTTCATATACGGGTGAAGATATTTCAAAGGCTGTTAATTTAGGAGCAGTATGCAGGCCCGGACTGGCCATCGGGCACACCGGGCCACGGCAGGGCCGCATTGACCTAGGGGCTGATGGAGCTGCAGCTCCAGGCCCCTACCCTAACTACGGCCGCATTAACGCATGGCATAAGGGGCACCTGCGACCGGGTCCGCCACTCTAAGGGGCCGGGAAGTCCCCACCAAGGCCGGCCTTACGGGTCTGCGGCCGCACAGGGTTTAAATTAAAACATCGGGGGGTTTTTTAACTTTATTTAACATCCTCCATGTTAAATAAAGTTTTTTTTAACTTTATTTAACATGGAGGATGTTAAATAAAGTTGAAAAAAAAAACCCCCGATGTTTTAATTTAAACCCTGTGCGGCCGCAGACCCCTAAGGCCGGCCCTGGTGGGGGCTTCCCGGCCTCTTAGAGCAGGGCGCCACACTCCAGGGGGCGCGACGGGGGGCGGTCCGCACCGGGTGCCGCTCATCAGGGGGTGCTAACTTGCGGCACCCGGCACCCCTCCAGAGACGGACAGTAATGTCCGCCGCTGGAGGAGCAGGCTCGCAAGGGAGCGGTATCGGAGGTCTTTAACAGACCTCCGGTTCCCTTGAATGATTTTAAGCCGGGTTCAACCCGGCTTAATATCACTCAAGGGAGCCGGAGGTCTGTTAAAGACCTCCGATACCGCTCCCTTGTGATCCGCGCGGCAACAGCTGCTGTGTGCCGGGGTTTGTTGTCAGATCCCGGCGCACAGCACTGAAGCCGCGCCCACCGCTGAACGTGCCCTCTGAACCGGAAGAAGACAGAGAAGACAGAAGAACTGAAGAAGAAGAGGAGGAAAAGGAGCTGTAAGGAGAAAAGAGGAAAGGTAGGAAAACATTCAGTGAGAGTGGATTGGTATATATGTGTGGATTGGTATATATGTGTGGATTGGTATATATGTGTGGATTGGTATATATGTGTGGATTGGTATATATGTGAGGATTGGTATATGTGTGGATTAGTATATATGTGTGGATTGGTATATATGTGTGGATTGGTATATATGTGAGGATTGATATATATGTGTGGATTGGTGTATATATGTGTGGTTTGGTATATATGTGTGGTTTGGTATATATGTGTGGATTGGTATATATGTGTGGATTGGTATATATGTGTGGATTGGTATATATGTGTGGATTGGTGTATACGTGTGGATTGGTATACGTGTGGATTGGTATATATGTGTGGATTGGTATATATGTGTGGATTGGTATACGTATGTGGATTGGTATACGTGTGGATTGGTAAGTGTGTGAGAGTGATGGGTGTTATGCTGTACCATTTCCAATGTCTTTTTCATGATCTAATTATGCTCTAAAAGTACATCATAACTCCCATCACTCTATACTGTTCCATATAATGGCAGAGCTGGGAGGCAGAGGCCTTGCACCCCCACCACAGGACTCCTGAAAGGTAAGTGAACTTCAAAGAGGGAGAGTGTAGATAGTTAGGAGGGGGAAGTTGCGGCGGGCTTAAGGGGCTCTGCGTTAATGCGGCCATATAGGACCAGTCAGTCCAGTCCTGACTGGACCTATTTTAAGGTGGGGGCCTGGAGCTGCAGCTCCATCAGCCCCTAAGTCAATCCTGCCCTGGCACAGGCGCGGTCGCAGTTGCTGCTTGCTCCGGCAACAAGGTAAGTAGGGTGAGGGAGGGGGGTGCAGTGAGAAGGGGCAGAGGGGGGTTAGATAGTAAGAAAGGGGGAGAGGAGATAGATAGAGGCGGTACATATTGAGAAGTGGGGAAGGGGGTTACATAGTGAAAAGGGGGAACATAGTGAGAAGGGGCAGATAAGATGAAGAGAGGGGGTAGTGTGAATGCGTATGAGAATGAATGAATAAATGTGTGGATGAATTGTGTGAATGCGTATGACAATTAATTCATGTGAGGATGAATTGCTTGAATGATTTGTGAGACTGCATTAATGAATGTGTCAATGATTTGTGTGATTGATTAAATGCAAAGATTGTACGGCTGGGCTTTAACAATAAATAAATAAATAAATAAATATGGGCTGCTCAGGCTTAAATGCCCGGGCCTAATTTTTGTCCCAGTCCGGGCCTGGCAGTATGCCTTTATTAGGCCTCATTAGAAATGCAAGCATAATAATCATAGGGACGTCTGAAAAAAAACCTGAATCATACTATGAGCAGTGGTGACTCCTGGTGGCTGTATGCCACAACCACAAGTAGAAGGTCTGAATCTTTAGCAAGAGCGACCACATTTGTTTTTTTTCCAGGACAAATATACATTTCCAATGCTGCTGATCAGTGCATAAGTGTAATGTAGAAACACACAGATTTTCTCACTTATACATCCCATATACTGTAAATCAGGGCAGCACTTTACATGCGCTCTTTGGCAACACTTGATATCTGATGTGGTCCCTCCATCATGCCTGATAACGCGATGGACTTTTTCATTTACATTATTTTTTATTAATGCAGTTTTAGTAAGTAGCATATACATACATACATACATACATTGTAGTAAAGTGCCCACGTGTTAAGATTCCCATGCCATGTAACATATTTGCATGTCATGGCGCAATTTGTTGTCATAAATGAGGAATTGAGTCTAAAAATATCAAATATAGTGTATTTTTGGAATTAAAGCATTTATTGCTTTTTAGTTAGTTTAATAAAATTATTATGTATTTGTCCTCTACATGGAGACCATTAATATGAGATTATTATTATAATTAACGGTATTATTTTTTATTTATATAGCGTCAACAACATACACAGCGCTTCTCATATACCGTATTGGCTCGGATATAGGCCGCCCCCGTATATAGGCCGCACCCTAAAAGTTTGGTGCTTTTTTAAAGAAAAAGTTTTTTTCTTTAAAAAAGCACCAAAAAAACATGCTGCCACTCTGTCTCCCCCCCCCCCGAGATATGGTGCCATTGTCCTCCCCCCAACGAGATATGCTGCCACTGCCCCCCCCACGAGATATGCTGCCACTGTCCTCCCCCCCCCCCGAGATATGCTGCCACTGTCCCCCCCCCCGAGATATGCGGCCTATATTCGAGCCAATACGGTATGACAAAGGGGATGACAAAACTAGAAAAAAACAAACATAGGAGATTATTTATTTTTTACTTTATACAGAACAAGGCCATCATTTTTTAACTCTAAACCAAATGTGCTTTCATTAATAACCCTCAAGAATATAACAAAACTCAAAATAGCTTACAGATCTAATCAATTGGAATCTTAAAATTTTAATTGCATTGCAGGTCACAGCATATAAATTATGTCCACACACCCCGCCTCTGTAATATACTCTGAACACAGATCTAATTTCCATTGCAATGGAAAGATTTCAAAAAATAAAACCAGCAACATTTTTTGGGAAATCATATTTGCATGTAGGCTGAGACAGTATGTACGATCCCTCCACAGGTCGCATTGGTATACAGAGTTGAAACTCCTCTCCTACGTGTAGAACCCAAAGAAGGCTTTGTGTAGCTCTATCATGCGTTCTACTAGACTGTGCATGTGGTAAATAGACACCCAACAAACCTAGCAGTATGTATCTCCAAGTGTGGTTTAGTCAGTAATGCTCAGGTCCATCTATAACGTTGGTCTTGAGGACAGCATTCATCCTCCAATCCCCACCAACAATGTGTATTTTGCCACCATTTGTCCAATCAGTTACTGAGATGCGATTAAATTTCAACACAGAAATTGCATAGGAATGTTTTCAGTCTGCCTTTCATTACTTAAGTAGAGAACACTATTATACCTTTAGAACCATCAGACACTAAAAAAAAGTCTTTCTTGAGTGCAGGCTACAGGCCGAAGGTGCTTCGTGGATTCTGAGCCATAAGAAATGTTTGCTTATGGTATCCATCTAGACATGGGTGTAGGAACCCCTAAAAATCTGGGGGGGTTAAGCATTTTTCCCCATCAGATACCCCCTTCTTTCTCCCCATCAGATACCTCTTTCCTCACTATCCCCTACCCCACTTTCTCCACATCTCTTTTTTTGCAAACTATATTTATAGTATTTGCTCGATTATAAGACAAGTTTTTTCCAGAGCAAATGTTCTGAAAAATACCCCTCGTCTTACAAACGGGGTAGTCTTATAATCAGACCTCAAATAGGTCTGACTATGAGACTAAGATCCAGATCCCCCGCAGCGATGCAGGGGACCTGGATCCTCCTGTGTTATGCCCCCCCCAATTTACCGGTGCTTCTTAGTCCCCGGTGCGTAGTCCGGGCAGCGTGTAGAGCTCTATGCGATCCGCATACACAACTTCCGCTGCAGCCGGGAGGAGGTGCGGTTAGCAGTGGGGGTTGTCATCGAGCAGACCTTCCCCGGCTGTCAGAGATCACGGGGAACTCTGATCTCTGACAGCCGGGGAAGGTCTAATCTAGTTCCCTGAGTCCCTTTTAATCTGAGTTGATATATATTTAGATTATATTACTAAATTATAACCCGTCATAAAGAATCTGTGTAGCAACTCGCCTTTTGCAGTAACAAGCACACGTTTTATTCTTAAAATGCCACCTACTTAGTATAGGTTTACATTGAAGATCAGGCATATGTTCTGTGATCATAATTATCTGCCTACTCCACTTCAAAAACCAATTTGAAGCAAAGAGTTCCAATGTCGGCCTATTTTCACTGGGGGAAAAAAGCGGTTAGGAGACAGCACCTTCTTTGGGGGAATGGCTACCCGCCTTGGTCCAAGTTGTTTTTTTTTTGGATATGGCGTATAGCGTGTGACCTGTGTAAATATATATATTTTGTTGTAGAAGACCAGAGTCTTTTATTAGTTATACCAAGGGGATTCTGAGATATAAATCCAACATTAGGCTTAGTTTATATGTTTTAAGTTTATAGCTATACATGGCTTAACATAGCATTCTTACATCAGGGGGCTGCCCAGTGGCCTGACAGTCGCCTAACAGGCCTGGAGCTTGCACACTGTGCAAATAAACTGTTTTCTTGCCCAGGTTCCTGTTTCCCCTGCGTGGGAAAAGAGCATGGGTACCTCTGCAGTAAGCTGCGGGCCTGAGTAAGGTGGCTGTCAGGCCACATAGACCTCTGCACAGCCCCAGTGATGCTCGGCCTCCCCACAGACCAGTTAAATCTGCAAGAGAGGTAAGGGGGTGCGGGATGAATGAATGAGCAAGTGAGGCAGGCTGTTTCAGGGGCAGAGTTGGCCGATGCAGGCTGCTGAAGGGGCAGAGTTGGCACAGTCAGGCTGTTTCAGGGCCACAGGTGGCACAGGCAGGCTGTTTTGGGGCAGCAGTGGCACAGACAGGCTGTTTTAGGGACAGGGGTAGCACAGTTCACAAATTTGTAAAATACATTTTGTTGCCAACATTAATGTGTGTGGGGGGGGTGCCACGTATAGCATCAGCCCCGGGTGCCAAGTACTCTAAGTAAGCTCCTGGTCCTCCACATCAGGTATGTTCACTCCCTATTACCTGTGTGCTAAAAATCCCAACCTGTTCCATATATATATATATATATATATATATATATATAGTCCACTACTAAATATACTAAAGTGTATGAGTAATCCTTTATGTAAAACTGCTTCCTTAAATGGTATTAAAGATAGGTACTATTATTATTAATTGTTTTATATAGCATCAGACTCCACAGCGATGCACAATTACAATTTGACTTACAGAAACAAGGGTTAAGGAGGGTTCTGTTCAAACAAACTTACAATCTAGAGATAGTGTTGTAAATAGTTCCCATGTTGCACATAGCAAAAATTTGTCACATGTTGCACATAGTAATTAACTAGTGGCCTATATCCTTTTTCTATATGAGTCATCAAAAAGGGGTCAATTTCCATTGTCATAATGACTTCTTTCTATGATAAAATTGTCAACATTGAGGAAATGCATCTTGATGAAGCCAAAGCCGCAGCACACCCTATAAATCAACATGATTTACATAGGCAATGATTCAACCTCTTCACCTCATTATATCAAGGTCAGGTGTTGAATCAGGTAAAACAGCTGTGGCCTCCGAGCAGATTACCGCAATTTACCTTAACTTCCATTAAAATGGTTACTAGCCCAGGAAAAGTTTTATATAATATAATAAATGTATAATATAATAAAGTTTTTTATAATACTATATTATACTATATGCTATTTTTTATGTGTTCTGTGAATCCAGTTGTGTTTGCTTAACTGTCTCTGTATGTCTGGAAATCAAGCACCCTTTTAGTGTGAAATATTGCTCGGTTACTTACTTGTTGGTGCCCAAATAACAAATAAGCCTCACCAACCAGGAACACTGGCTGCCCACAGTGTATGTGGATTATTATACTTGTGCATTGAAAATTGCCTGTTTCATGCATTTGTCCAATAAGAAGACATTTTAACTTGTCAGTAGCAGCAGTTACAGAGTGATGGAAGTTGGAGTGTGAGACAGTGACAGTTAGCTTAGCAAAGGCTGAGATTGATTCTCATTACCCATATATACTATACTGCAGGTTAATTACCGTATTTGCTCGATTATAAGACGAGGTTTTTTTCAGAACAAATGCTCTGAAAAATACCCCTCGTCTTCTAATCGGGGTTGTCTTCTAATCAGACCTCAAATAGAGGTCTGATTAGGAGACTAAGATCCAGATCCCCTGCACCGCTGCAGGGGACCTGGATCCTCCTGCCCCCCCCGTCCCCCCCCAATCATACACACACTTACCGGTGCTTCCTGCTGTGTTGCCGGGGCAGCGGGTTGACGTCTACGCGATCCGCGTAGACAACGTCCGCTGCAGCCGGAAGGAGGTGTGGCTAGCAGCGGGGGTTGTCTGCGTCCGTCGCGTAGACCTTCCCCGATTGTCAGAGATCAGGAACTCTGATCTCTGACAGCCGGGGAAAGCATACGCGACGGACGCATACAAACCCCCGCTGCCAACTCCAGGCAGCAGCGAAAGGCGACGTCAACCCGCTGCCCCGGCTGGAAGCACCGGTAAGAGAGGGCTGAGAGGGGTGAGAGAGAGAGAGAGAGTGAGTGTGTGTGTGTGTGTGTGTTAGTTAAATGGGGGTATAGGGTGTGTGTGTGTGTGTGTGTTAAATGGGGGCATAGGGCATTTCTGGAGTGGCGTTAAGGGGGCATTTAATAGAGCACTCTGCCTCCTGAAATGCCTTATACCTCCCTATATGCCACTCTGCCCCATAATATGCCTTTTAACCCCCTAAATGCCAGAGTGACATATAGGGGTATAAGGCATTTCTGGAGGCAGAGTGCTCTATACAATGCCTTTTAACTCCCTTAATGCCACTCTGCCTCCTGAAATGCCTTATACCTCCCTATATGCCACTCTGCCCCATAATATTCATTTTAACCCCCTAAATGCCAGAATGGGATATAGGGGTATAAGGCATCTCTGGAGGCAGAGTGGCACATAGGGGGTCAAAAGGCATACCATGGGGCACAGTGGCATATAGAGGGTTAAAAGGCATATCATGGGCCACAGTGCCATATTGGTGTGGCAAGCCTGGGGGCAGATGTGCGTAACTGGGGGGCAGGTTGGAAAATACAAGGAAATAAAAACAAAAAAAATATTTTTCTCAATCATAGCTTTTATTAAAAAAAATAGTTTACATGAATTAACATTTACTGGTAAAACTTTTTTCCTTTGGGGTCGTCTTATATTCAGGCTTTTTCTTTTTTTCCTAAGTTAATATTCAGATTTTGGGGGGTCGTCTTATAATCAGGGTTGTCTTATAATCGAGCAAATACGGTAATAGTTTATCTTACTGCAGAAAATTGTATAGTATTATTATAGTAATATTATAGTGTAGTAATTAATCCAATAAATGTGGAGATGCTGTAAACAAATATAGAGACTCTTAAACGTTATGGAGCAATAAATAAAAACTCTTGCTTGACTTATTGTAAAATATAAATAACTACAAATACAAAATGCT
Source organism: Spea bombifrons (assembly GCF_027358695.1). Lineage (NCBI taxonomy): Eukaryota > Metazoa > Chordata > Amphibia > Anura > Pelobatidae > Spea > Spea bombifrons. The sequence goes on from NC_071087.1 coordinate 91,093,570, forward strand.
CTATTTCTAAGCTTTATTTACAATGATTAAAGGCAGTCCATCAAAAAGCTGATGTTTGCAGATTAGGTGTTGAGACTGCAATGTCTTGTTGTGGGTGAGGTCTTTCTATATGATAAACTGATGCCCAAGATCAACCACTTCATCAGTCAGAGGTTCACAGTACACTCCATTGGTCTTTCACTTTGTGTGTCTTATTTCGGTCACAATGGCTTTAATTTTAGGAGTTTCCATTTTTGGAGTAGCTCCCCCCATGACTTGTCCATCACAAACAATTAATGTTTCACATTCAACCTCCATGGTTTTAAAGGCATTGTCATAATCTTCCAGCTTGACAGTGAGATCCTGAATCTCCTGTCTGCAGTGAAGTAACTGGCCATTTAGTTGAGTGTTGGCTTCACCCAAAAAGTCTACATCCTTTGAAGTATTGGAGAGCTCAAAATTAAGACTGCTCACCATCTTACGCAGCCCTGATGAAGCTTCTTCCGTCCGGTGAAGTTTGTCTGTCAGGGTTTGTATGATGTTATCTTTAGAATCCATGTTTTCCTCCAGATGGAACAGTCTTTCTCTCATCTCCTCCAGGGAATGTTCTAATACCTCCTTCTCCTTGTTCTGATCCAAAATCACTGCCTTGAGTTTCCTGATCTCATCTTCCTGAGGAAAAACATGTTTGGTAGGTGCGCTTCTGGAAACCTTTCCTGATTTTGGACACTGGTGTTCATTAGTGTCACCTCCAGATATCATTCTGTGTTCCAGAGCCGATATTCTTTTTTGCAAATGGGACAGGGCAGCCCTGTGGTCATTTTCCATTTGCTGCAATGAATTATGAATATTGGAAACATAATTCATGATAGCCAGAGAAAAGATGTCACCATGAGCTTCATCTTCTTTTTCTGGTGTAAAGATGGATATAATGCAATATATAACGGTAATGCAAACGCATACAAACGCAAAGAGAGGGAACAGTGGGGTGTCAAACTCTGTATTCCACATCTTCACAATCGCCTGCTCCTCAGAGCAAATCACTGGTCTACCTTTGTCAGCTGGTAAACACACTAGCTTCTGATGACATCACAAAGCTGAAGATGTAGCACCAGGCTAGCTGTGATAGATGTCACTGTGGGTGGGGTTTTAAGCCATACCAACTGAATTTATATTTAAAGTAACTTTCAATAATTAATACTTTTAGTAATGAATACCTTTTTTGACAGGTATGAACCATAACGAGAGTGAAAAACATTTGAATATAAAACTTGGAATCATATTTTACACAGATTCAGCTTGAGGATTCTTGATGCCACCGGCAATCTGAAACTCTGTTACTCTGTAACTCCCTAATTATTGCTACAAATAGTCTTTTCAGGACTGCTCTATCATATTCTTTGCACGTTTTTCCTTTTTTGGGTTTTTTTTTTGTTTTTTTTTTACCATGTTTGCACTAAATGACCAGAGCAGTTTTTGTGCTTTTGCTATGACTTTATTCAACTCTGATTGCCCACTAACTCATGTAGTGCACCCCCCACACATTATATATTGTTTTTTCAGCACACGTAGGGCTTTCTTTTGAAATAATAATTATATGTAAACTATCATTTAGTATGAAAAAATCAAAAAATTTGGGGGAAAAAAGGAAATATTTTCACAGTTTCACTTATAATATATGTATATATATATATATATATATATATATATATATATATATATATATATATATATATATATATACAGTGCAAATGTAAAAAAGTGTGGTTAGTATTTGTCCTGCTTTTGGAAACACCACATATGCTTGATATTTTAATTTCTTTTGGCACTTATAGGGTTAAATATGAATGATGCACATTGCTGTTTGTAAACAAGATTTTTTCTAAATGTGGTATTCTGGGAGTTGCGCCCCTATAAACAAAAGTATGTATTTTTAGCAAGGTGACAGCAAGTATTTTACATGGGGCATTTTAACAGTTTCCAATTAACCATTTTAGTGCCAGTCTCTCCTTAACATTGCAGTAAAATCCATTCTATCCAAACACAGTATTTCAGTAATTTATTTCCCTGGGTACACGAAATTGCTTAAACAACTTGTGATTTGTATTCAGAAACACCCCCGAGTACAGCAGTATACCCCATATACATGGGTAGGGTATGTCTCTGGCACTGCGGGCTCAAAATTGGAACATGCACAAATCAGTTTGTCGGATCTCATTTGAGACACGGTAGAGGTCCATATTTCATTTTAAAAGTAGACAGCTCAGGGAATCTAGTTAGGGGTATACTGGCCTGCCCCGTGCAGCTGATTCCACACCGGCGCCTTCCAAAGTAAGTCTAACAAAAAAAAACAAAAAAAACATTTTTCACATCCACTTTGCAGATTTACCGTGCAGATTTACCGTGTTTATATGTGGATATGTGAAAGAACAAAATAGGTCTTCTGTTTTTCTGATTTCTGTTCAGTAACACCCCTGAGTACAGAAATACCCCACATGCAAAGATCTTTTGTGGTGCCCAGAGAAACCTTGGCCCCTGTCCTTGAAGCTGCCTCTAGCAGGGACACAATTGCCGGTAAACCGGTTAACTGCTATGAGTATATCACTGATCTAGTTCCCTGAGTCCCTTTTAATCTTTGTTGTATTGGCATTAAGGTTTTTTAAAAAAAAAAAATATATATATATATATAAATATTACTAAATTATAACCCGTCACAAAGAATCTGTGTAGCAACTCGCCTTTTGCAGTAACCAACACACGTTTTATTCTTAAAATGCCACCTACTTAGTATAGATTTACTTTGAGGATCAGCAAGTATAATATAAAAAACAAATCGCGCGATAGGGCATTTCAAATTGTAACAATTTTCCGGCATTCACGTTGGAAGCTGTTACAGGTGCACATCGGAGTGATTGGATATCCCAGCAGGGTCTATCTAGACCCTGCTGGGATATCCTGTCCTCCAGTGAACTTTTGGGTGACGTGACCCAGAAGGGAATGCCCAGTCACACAATCGGGCATTCTAATTGTAACGGTGTTCGGCCAGAAAGCTGTTACAGCTCATCGTGCAGCAGAGAGCCAGCAATCGCTGGCTTCTGCTAACAGGGGGGGGTCCAGGCTGTCAAACGACAGCAGGGGGCTCGTCTGCACCAGGCGTTTAAAAGTCTGTAAGAGCGACCAATAGAGTCGCTCGTACAGACTTTTAAAATCCTAATGCAGCAACTTGTCCAGCAGATACCACTGGTCTCCATGTGCTATCAGTTAAATGTCCGTACAAGCGACTTTATTGGTCGTTCGTACGGACATTTAACTGATAGAGCAGGGAGAGCAGGGAGACCAGTGGTATCTCCCGGACAAGTTACGGCACCAGGAGTTTAAAAGTCTGTACGAGCGACTCTATTTTTCGCCAGCAGGGGGCTCATCTGCCATCAACCATTGGCAGACGAGCCCCCTGCTGGCGACCAATAGAGTTGCTCATACGGACATTTAAACTCCTGGCGCCAGAGCTGCTGCTGTATGTGTTAACCCCGTATTAACCCCTAAAAAACGAGAAAACGAAGCAAAAACAAGCATGAAGAATGTCCACGAATATTCGGCTGAAGAGAAGACAGGAATGGGCAAATATTCGCGGAATATGAAGATTTTTTTTTTTGCCGAAGACGAACATGAAGAGCCCCCTGGTGCCCAAGTCTAATTTTTATATCTGTTATCTACCTGTTATAAAGAGTAGTGAAAATGTGGATTTTCGAGGGAGTAGTTCTCCTCAGTGCTGATATATATGAGGATATTTAATCTCCTCGGCTCTAATACAGGTTACACACCTTCTCCCCAGTGACAGAGTAGCAGCTAGCTGTTTGTGTTACCGTCAAGACAAGGCTCCCGGGAAACCTATAATGTACTGTGACTTACTGCCGGCAATGTCAACCATCAATTATTTGTATTCATTGCTGTTCATTCAGCTGCAAAATAATAAGTGAAAGTCTGGTTGTTGTCTGTGAACATGCTCAGCAATTTTGTTGTGAAGAAATGGTTTTACATTGTCTAGTAATTCTTATAATTTCATTAATTTCATTCTCCATCATTAGCGCTACCAGATGTGCTGGAACTCCATAACTCAAACGTTATGTTATTATTATGAAAATACCTGCAATTTTTTATTGAAGGTAGTGAGGAAAGCAAGGTATGTATCACATGAAAATGTACGGAATATCTTATGTTTCTTCATTACTTCATATACGGGTGAAGATAATTAATTAAGGAGCAGTATGCCTTTATTAGGCCCCAGTAGAAATGCAAGCATAATAGTCGTCGGGATGTCCCTACAAAATACCAAGCAGCTTCTACTGTTTCGCATGCTTTGTTACCTTTACCCTCTCTTCTCTCCTGGATCATGATCATACTGTGACGTCTAGATCTTAACTCACATGCTGCTACACAGACACAAGAACAGCCAAAATTCTGATTCATCCATTCTTCATTGTTAATGGTGATTACCATATACTGGCCTTAAATGTCCTAGTTTTTCCTCTGTGCCCTCTACAGTCTCAATAAAATGTCACTTGCAGGTTTATCTTTATTTCCCATTCCTATTCTCGATCGATTTGCCTTCACCGTGATTGGCTAATTATTGTAAGCGCTAACATATCTCACAATCCTTTCTTATACCATGAAAGTGAAAAATAAAATAATAAACCATAAAATAATGCATTTGCAGGGACATATTAAACATAGCCACCAGTCATCCTCTTGTCCAAATCTTCACTTTCTACCTTTTTTCCCATTCCTTTATGTGTCTTTCACAGCCTGCACCTAGAACCAATCTAAAGGCACATTTAAACTCAGCAAAAAGGCTCAGTGTAATAGATTTGTGCGAATTCACTCTAGTTGGCTCATAAAGCATTATACCTGTACACCTCCTCATTGTTCTACTTCAACAGCCTAGGTATAGGCACCCTATGTTCAACTCCTGATCAATTATTGCCTACAATCAACCTATCCATCCTACTTTTTTGTTACTTCAGATGACCACCCTTCAATGGCAGTCCTAGAACACATGCCCAGAGCCTGTTGGGTGAAGTGACCCTGCCTGCTGTTGTCTTTGTATTTCAGAGCTGCCTGGAGCTATGCCTGATGTCTGTTTCATTTTATTACATCATTCTGCCCAAAAATAGGGCATTATTTTCCAAAATGCTTATGGTTAGCAAAATAAGTAAATGTTTGAACAGGTGGACATGCAAAAAAACGCACAGGTAAAACCTGAATCATACTATGAGCAGTGGTGACTCCTGGTGGCTGTATGCCACAACCACAAGTAGAAGGTCTGAATCTTTAGCAAGAGCGACCACATTTGTTTTTTCCAGGACAAATATACATTTCCAATGCTGCTGATCAGGGCATAAGTGTAATGTAGAAACACACAGATTTTCTCACTTATACATCCCATATACTGTAAATCAGGGCAGCACTTTACATGCGCTCTTTGCAGTGGCGTCGCTACAGGGGGGCAAGGGGGGGCAATTGCCCCCCTAGGTTAATCCTTGCCCCCCCTGTTGCCCCCCTGCCGAATTTGGAATAAAGTCGCAATGCGACTTTAAATCCCGTCTTTTTTTTTTATTATTTATGCGGAGGGGAGAGAGGGGCGCCTAGCAACTGCTTGGCGCCCCCCATTCTCCTCCACGAGGCCTCTACCTCCGTCGCGGTGCCGGCATTTCATGCTGAGCGCCGAAATATGACGTCATATTTCGGCGGTCAGCAGTGAAGCAGCGGCCACCGCAGCAGAGAAAGAAGACAGAAGCCTTGTGCCACTGTGCTATATATATATGGGCAGCAGGGGCATCGATACACAAGGGGCAAAAACACTAAGGGGGGTATAAATGACAATGCTGTGTGAAAAATCCATCCTGATGTAGACATCTGTGATGTAGATTGTGTCCTGCTGTTTGTGTGTTTTTAGTTATAAGTGTAGCAGAGCCTGTCCTGGGGTGTGTGTGTGTGTATAGGTGTTGGTGTGGCAGAGCCTGTCCTGGTGTGTGTGTTCGGTTGTCAGTGTGGCAGAGCCTGTCCTAGGGTGTGTGTTGGGGTGTCAGTGTGCCAGAGCCTGTCCTGGTGTGTGTGTGTGTTTGGATGTGGGTGTGGCAGAGCCTGTCCTGATGTGTGTGGGTGTCTGCGTGGCAGAGCCTGTCCTGGTGTGTGTGTGTGTGTTTGGATGTGGGTGTGGCAGAGCCTGTCCTGATGTGTGTGGGTGTCTGCGTGGCAGAGGCTGTCCTGGTGTGTGTGTGTTTGGTTGTCGATGTGGCAGAGCCTGTCCTGGTGTGTGTGTCTGGGTGTCGGTGTGACAGAGCCTGTGTTGGTGTGTGTGTTTGGTCATCTGTTTCCTGGCACTTAACTTACAGTAGGAATTATTTAATTTATATTTATCCAGAGATAAAATGCTCTCCTGAAGTTGTAGTGACTTCAGGGGACAAAATGTTCAAGGCTGTGAAATCATTTAGTGGAAAAGTTATTTATTGTGTTATAATATTTATTTCAAGGATTAGTCGCACTCAATTGTGGCTTCAGGCTTCCCATGTTGAATGATCAAGTATCATTTTACCCCAATAACAAAAGTATAATTCCATAGCACATTACTTTTGGCAATATATGTATATGTATATATATATATATAGTTTTTTCAGTGGTATGATTTAATGGTGGATATTATGAATGCCCCCTCAGTTTGACTGTGGTATCTTGTGTCCCCCGCTATATATTGTTTCTAGAGTCGCCACTGGCTCTTTGGCAACACTTAATATCTGATGTGGTCCCTCCATCATGCTTGATAACGCAATGGGTTTTTTCATTTACATTATTTTTTATTAATGCAGTTTTAGTAAACAGCATATACTTACATACATACATACATTTCTTAATTATGTAGCCTTACATATAGGTTTGAGCAACTAGGAAAGTGCCACCATGTTAAGATTCCCATGTCATGTAACATATTTGCATGTCATGCTGCAATTTGTTGTCATACATGAGGAATTGAGTTACTGCATGTATTGCTTTTCAGTTAGTTTAACAAAATTATTATTTATTTGTCTTCTACATGGAGACCATTAATATGAAATTATTATAATTAACGGTATAATTTTTTATTTATATAGCGCTTCTCACAATACATATACTCAAGGGGATGACAAAACTAGAAAAAAACAAACATGGGAGCTTATTTATTTTTTTACTTTATAAAGAACAAAGCCATCATTTTTTAACTCTAAACCGACTGTGCTTTCATTAATAAACATCAAGAATATAACACAATTATTTTTTGAGAGAATCATAGCCTACTGATCTAATCAATTGGAAACTAATCTTAAAATGTTAATTGCATTGCAGGTCACAGCATATAACTAGTGTAATTATGTGAAACACACCCCCCACCTCTGCGTTCTGTACTGAACACAGATCTAATTTCCATTCCAATGGAAATATTTAGAAAAACAGCAACATTTTGGGGGAAATCATATTTGCATGTAGGCTGAGACAGTATGTACGATCCCTCCACAGGTCGCATTGGTATACAGAGTTGAAACTCCTCTCCTACAGGTAGAACCTAAAGAAGGCTTTGTGTAGCTGGATCATGCGTTCTACTAGACTGTGCATGTGGTAAATAGACACACCCAACAAACCTGGCAATATGTATCTCCCAATGTGGTTTAGTCAGTAATGTACACTGTTGTTATTTAATGGCAAATATCGCAGTCACTGCAACATGCTCAGGTCTTTGAAGTCCATCTATAGATTGTAAGCTTGTTTGAGCAGGGCCCTCCTCACCTGTTTTCTCTGTTAGTCAATTTGTTATGTTACATACTACTTGTTATGTTCTGTCTACCCATTGTACAGCACTACGGAATTTGATGTCCCTATATAAAATAATAAATAATAATAATAATCTATAATGTTGGTCTTGGGACGGCATTCATCCTCTAATCCACACCAACAATGTGTATTTTCCACCATCTCTCCAATCAGTTACTTTGATACGAATAGATTTTAACACAGAAAGTCCATAGGAATGTTTCCAGTCTGCCTTTGATGACTTGAGTAGGTGGATCATTTCCCCTTCCTTAGAGAACACTTTTATACCTTTAGAACCATCAGACACTAAAAACACTCCTTCTTGAGTGCAGGCCACATCTCCAAGGTGCTTCGTAGATTCTGAGCCATAAGAAAATGTTTGCTTATGGTATCCATCTAGAGAGAACATCTGAATTTGTTGATTACCAGTGTCTTTAATGGGAAGATCACCTTCCATGATGTTTGTAACACCCATATGGGCCATATGAATTTCCCAACTTCTGAGCCGAACCCTCCTAGCTGCTTCACTAAACTATTGTAAAATAGTCTTTGCATCCCAGAAAGTTTCCAATCCTTGTTAAATTCATGCATGGCCTTCTAGAAGAAGCAGAAAAATCAAAAAGAAAAAAAAGGGTTCAAGGAAAAGTAATTTGACTTTCAGGGGACCAAAAACTACTATGAACAATAGCAACTCTGTACAAGGCATTGTAGCATAGTTATATCTAGGAGCGTGATCTCTGCAGTACATATACACTATATGACCAAAACCATGTGGGCAGTAGGGTGACCACATTTTTTTTCTGCCATTCAGGGACACACTATGAAGCAGATGAGATCAAACACACAGGTATATATATGTATATATATATATATATATATATATATATATTCTTACAATGATTCACATACGCACACCATCACATACAAATTAAATACATTTTATATTATATATGTATATATATCTCACATACACACTGATTTACATACACTGTTATATATGAATTATTAAGAAACCTTGGAAACCAGGTTGATTTCAGATTTAATAATATACATACAATCATTACAGACATGAGTAGATATAGCATGTTAACCCTTCTATTACCAGGCATGAGCAGATTCGGAGGATTAACTCCTTTATTACCAGACATTACACACACAGTCAAACAAACAGAGAAACACAAACACAGTCACACAAACACTGTGACAAACTGACAAACACAGTCACTCACACAGAGGTAACACACACACACATACCTGGTGCTGCCTGCTGCTTATATTGAGTGGGTGAGAAGGAGGGATGCAGCCTATCAGGAGAGGCTTCTGAATTGGCTGAGACCTCCTTCACTCAGACTCCTTATTCCGGGACAAGGCATTGTCCCGGATTGAGGCTGCCCGGGACCCAGGATTTAAAGTCCCATTGCGGGACTATCCCGGGCAATCCGGGACATGTGGTCACCCTAGTGGGCACTCCTCCTAATTATTACATCTCCGATAAGAAAGGTGATCTGTGACAAAACTGATGAAAATAATTGCAAAGGTGCCAAAATTCTTTTAGGATTTGTGCATTTGTTGCAATGTGTAGCTGCCGTCATTTGAAGACATTTTGGGTCTATTACAAGCCGTTTTGGTACCGGTGGATGAGGTAAAGTGGGAGGGACTGTGTGTAGGAGGGAACATATAAATGATTAATACGGAGATGTAGCCAAAAAAACTAGAGGTGGGAGTTTTTCCTTACTTGTTTCACTCTAATCAATCAGCATTTACAAGAGGAAGGGACAAGCATTATATATATATATGTAAGTGTGCTGACAACATTTGTCAGTAGCAGCAGTTACAGAGTGATGGAAGTTGGAGTGTGAGGCAGTGACAGTTAGCTTAGCAGAGGCTGAGATTGATTCTCATAACTCATATACAATACTGCAGGTTAATTAATAGTAGATTTGGGTGCCGGCCAACTCTTCGTGTTCGTGGGGGGGGAAATACTGGGTTAATGTGGTATGCACTACATACCAGCAGCTTTACACAAGATAATACAAAATCTTTTGTGTTGTCTACAAATTAGAGGTTTGGCTAGTACCGTAAATGGGCAAAGTCTTCATCAACTAAATGCTACTCAAGAACAGAACAGTATTTATTAAATAAATGAAACTCACTGAGTAAAAGCAATCAAATGTCTCATTTTGTCACAAATATTTTTTTTTGTGTTGACCAAAAACTAGAGGTTTTGCCCTAAAATAAATTGGGAAAAAATATCTGGTGCAAATTGGTTGATGGTAGAGGAGACCCCTGCCTACGACCAATACAGTCACTCCCACGGACCTTTAACATCTGACAGCAAACCTGCGGATTTCCGCTCCTGTTAACCCCTGCGATGCTGCGTAGATAAGGTAGGGGAAGGGACAAGGGAGATTAGTAAACGAAGACGAACACGAAGATTCTTCGGGTTGTATACGTCCTTGTATACGGTTTGCCGCCGCCATCTTCGTTTCTTCGGTATTCGGGCTGAACAATGAAAACACGCCCTTCTTGCTCGTTTTCATGTTCGCTCAAATACAAATGCACAAGTCTAATTAATAGTTTATTTTACTGCAGAAAATGTACTAGTGTGGGGTACAGTGGAGAAGATATAGTGACTATAGTGACAAGACAAATATTAAAGTGTAGTAATTAATCCAATAAATGTGGAGAGGCTATAAACAAATATAGAGATAAACTTTATGGAGCAATAAATAAAAACTCTTACTTGACTTATTGTAAAATATAAATAACTACAAATACAAAATGCTCTATTTCTAAGCTTTATTTACAATGATTAAAGACAGTCCATCAAAAAGCTGATGTTTGCAGATTAGGTGTTGAGACTGCAACGTCTTGTTGTGGGTGAGGTCTTTCTATATGATAAACTGATGCCCAAGATCAACCACTTCATCAGTCAGAGGTTCACTGTGCACTACATTGGTCTTTCACTTTGTGTGTCTTATTTCGGTCCATTTTTGGAGTCGCTCCCCCCATGATTTGTCCATCACAAACAATTAATGTTTCACGTTCAACCTCCATGGTTTTAAAGGCATTGTCATAATCTTCCAGCTTGACAGTGAGATCCTGAATCTCCTGTCTGCAGCGAAGTAACTGGCCATTTAGTTGAGTGTTGGCTTCACCCAAAAAGTCTACATCCTTTGCAGTGTTGGAGAGCTCAAAATTAAGACTGCTCACCATCTTACGCAGCCCTGATGAAGCTTCTTCCGTCCGGTGAAGTTTTTCTGTCAGGGTTTGTATGATGTTATCTTTAGAATCCATGTTTTCCTCCAGATGGAACAGTCTTTCTCTCATCTCCTCCAGGGAATGTTCTAATACCTCCTTCTCCTTGTTCTGATCCAAAATCACTGCCTTGAGTTTCTTGATCTCATCTTCCTGAGGAAAAACATGTTTGGTAGGTGCGCTTCTGGAAACCTTTCCTGATTTTGGACACTGATGTTCATTAGTGTCACCTCCAGATGTCATTCTGTGTTCCATAGCCGATATTCTTTTTTGCAAATGGGACAGGGCAGCCCTGTGGTCATTTTCCATTTGCAGCAATGAATTATGAATATTGGAAACATAATTCATGATGGCCAGAGAAAAGATGTCACTATGAGCTTCATCTTCTTTTTCTGGTGGAAAGATGGATATAATGCAGTATATAATGGTAATGCAAACGCATACAAACGCAAAGAGAGAGAACAGCGGGGTGTCAAACTCTGTATTCCACATCTTCACATCTTCACAATCGCCTGCTCCTCAGAGCAAATCACTGGTCTACCAACTGAATTTATATTTAAAGTACCTTTCAATAATTAATACTTTTAGTAATGAATACCTTTTTTGACAGGTATGAACCATAACGAGAGTGAAAAACATTTGATTATAAAACTTGGATTCAGCTTGAGGATTCTTGATGCCACAGGCAATCTGAAACTCTGTTACTCTGTTACTCCCTAATTATTGCTACAAATAGTCTTTTCCAGGACTGTTCTATCATATGTTTTCTTTAAACCTTTCCGAGACATTTTTTCTTTTCTTTTCCTTTTTTTTTTTCTTTTTAACCATGTTTGCACTAAATGACCAGAGCAGTTTTTGTGCTTTTGCTATGAGGTTATTCAACTCTGATTGCTCACTATCTTTGGCTTTCTTTTCAAATAATAATTATATATAAACTATCATTTAGTATGAAAAATATCTAAAAAATGTGGGGAAAATTAGGGAAAAAAGGAAATATTTTCACAGTTTCACCTATAAAAACTATATATATCCAGTGCAAATGGAACAAAACTCCAAAAGTGTAGTTTGGTATTTGTCCTGTTTTTGGAAACGCCACATATGCCTAGTATTTTCATTTATTTTGGCACTTATAGGGTTAATGATGAATGATGCGCATCGCTGTTTGTAAACAAGATATTTTTTAAATGTGGTATGCTCGGAGTTGCGCCCCAAAAACATCCAGAAAAAGAAAAACTGCTAAACAAAAGTATATATTTTTAAAAGGTGGCATTCCAAAGTATTATTGCTTTTGAACATATAAATAACTAAATTAATGGGGCAGTTTAATGTCCCAAACAGCCTCACTAAAGAACACATATTAAAATACTTTGTGAGTACTTTTATATGCATGCTTTAAAATATAAAAAATAATAAATTATTTAAGTTATGGAGAAGCTGCAGCTCCAGAGCCTCCTGGAGTTGAGTGGCAGTAAGTATACTGTGTGTCAGGATCTGCAGAATTGCTCATGCATTTGCGAGCGGGATGTACATTTAAAGAGACCCCATAATTATCGTAATATGAGCAACATAGAAGATAAACATATATAAAGATGTGGCCTGTTAACATGCTCAGCGATATTGTTGTGAAGAAATGGTTTTACATTGTCTAGTAATTCTTATAATTTCATACAAAGACACATATACATACTACATATATACATTAATACTATGTTTCAATTCATGAGTGGATGTATGGAGCGTGGCATACACTTTACCGGTATATCTGAGGTTTGTTCATGTTACTTTTCTTTTGCTTGTGTTATTGTTAAACTTGTATTCTCCATCATTAGCGCTACCAGATTTGCTGGAACTCCATAAATAAATGTTATTGTCACGTGAAAATGTACAAAATATTTCAAAGGAGTATAAGGTTTACATACTAAAGATAGTATCAGGTGACAAGTTGAATACGAGGCCATTTAGGTATCAGTTGATGTATCACTAGCATAAATAATGGAAACAATTACATTAGGACACTATTAACTATTAATGATCAGGTATCAGAGATCAACCTAATACATCATACATTGTTGTATTCAAATGCTGTATTTTCTTTATCTCTAAATATATTCTATAAATATATATTATCCCCCCCCCCAAAAAAAGGCCTAATAAGCAATTATGGACTACAACTCCATGCAGCCAGAATGATCATGCAAAACCAGGTGCACCAGCAGATTCATGCCACTTAATTTATTAGCACTTAATAAATAAAAGGTGATAATTTTTTTAAAAAAAATAATTTATTTAATTCATTTTATTTAGTGTGATTATGGACCTTAACCCCTTCGTATAGGTATCTACCCTGCGTTATGTTGTGTATTTTCACTCCACGTACAAGGGCATTGTGTGAATTTATACTAGCCTCAGAGTAAGTAACATAGTTGCAATTATTCTCATATTCTACATAAATCTGTTATTCCAGCTCTCCTTCAAAACCCAACCCTGGTAGCCAGGGTGGGTGCATTGAGGGTCTTATTTGTTGACAGCAGTCTTTCCAAGTCTCTGTATTTTGTAGAACTTGGTATTGTACCTTTGATAGACAAGGGGGAAAAACAGACTGAAGGCCTATATCATCACAGGCTGATGGGAGCTACCACCTCCCCCACCAGCCAGGACAATTGTGGGTTGTTTCTCTAGCAAGTATCTCTAACTTGGGCATTGATGTCATCATCGAAGGTCCCAATAAAACATGTCCATTGTCTAAATTGTTTTGGTGTGGGTTTCTTTCTCCAGACTTGCATCTAGCCAGTGCATTCTAATGAGGAACAGTAATTTCGTTTTCAATAATGTCAAGGTCGGGGGTTCTGATTGTACCCACTGAAGGAGGACAGTCTTCCTAAAATGTAACTATTTTACTAATAGCAAAACTATGAGAAACTGGCCCAGATTCTCAGGAACGGAAGCGTGTCCTGACCCCCACACATTCAAAGAGTAATGACTTTAAGACTAGTGACCGTTATCATATGTGCCTTTCACTGACCCCTGTCACAACCAGCAACTCTTACATGTTGAATTTTGGACTTTTCTTCCGCACACTGAAAGTAGGTTGACACTCCCTGTCACTGCCAGTATATATATATAGTAAAAATTTGTTGTTCAATTTCATTCACAAGTATGTCCCGCTCACCTTTCACCTTACCAGAGAGAGATAATTTTTACCTATTGTGTGATACTCATTTCACCGCAAATAAAGCATCTTTACTACCTGTAAGTATTAAGTCAATCCTTCTCATAAATTACTCGGCTACAGCAGAACTTAGTTTGAGTCACAGATTGAGTATTGCACCTTATTTTTACAGAATGATTTACATAAGAGGGTAATTAACACTAAGTACAGTTTTCATATTGAAATATTTGCATGACCTGCTTCACAAGTGCCGTGAGGTTCCCCTACAGGTTTATTATTTTTGTTGGGTATTAATTTATACATTAAGCGCCACCAGCGTTACCTATAGGCGTATTATTAACTTGTTTATACATTATAAACGAAATGATCATATGTGACACATCAGAGAATTAAGATGTCATTCATTTACCACACTGTTTATTATCTGCTTGCCTGTCGACTAAGTTACAACATGTCAGATCCAAGCATTCCTTATAAGGAAATCATTGATACTGGTTATTTGATGGGTGAATAGGAAACACTTTGCACCTTGTGGCACATTATGAACATGTTCAAAAATGCAGTTTGTAGACATTCCAGTATATTTCCCTTTACATTACAGACTATGTATAATGAACAATTCTCATGCCAAGTGGCAGGGCTGGGAAAGAAATGTGTTCCCGCACTTTTCAGGCATCCAAAGCAGATCACTTACCTTGGGCGGCATGATGACTAGTTGCAGGAAGTGTGGGGGCAAAGCTGAGAGGGGCATAGCCAGACTCAGCAGTGTTCATGATCAGATTGGGACCACCTGCCTACCAAACCTAAATTTCAGAGCTTTGTGGGAGCTGCAGTGAGTTTACAGCTCCATGGGCCAGTCAGTTGAGATCAAAGTATCTCCCTTACTAGTACATGATCAAAGCGATGGATACAGTAGCAGGTGTATGCAGCTAAAGCATCTATGGATAACCATTATGAAGTTTTCATTGGGGATCAGTAATGATACCCACAATAATAAACATTGGTGGCCTCCACTCTAGCTTTATGAGCCCTGAGAAATATAATAACGGCCATCAATAAAAGTGGGAACTGAATCCTTGCAAGGACTAAATAGAAATAACCCAAAGAAAAACACATAAAATGAAAACTTTACTTTTAATGTAGAGTGTTCTATTTATATTAAACAGAGTAGTGCTGGTAGAGTCACAGTTACAGCAAAAGATCTGTTAAAAAATACAGATCTAACTTTAAGAGAAAGATTCTACCAGATCAGCTGATGGTTTCTGCATCACAGTAGCATTAGGCATTCTAGGTAGCAACAGATTGTGTTCTTCTACTAAACCCCAAAATAAAGAAAATTCCCAACACCCTGAGGACACAAGGATAATGTTTAAACATTTTTTTCCCAGCCCCTTTCAGTGCCACAAGGGAAAGTGCAAGTATCAATGTTATGGACAGACTGGATGAGCCAAATGGTTCCTATCTGCCATACATTTCTGTGTATCAATGTTAGGTACATTTTTATGAAACATGCAATGTGGAAACATATGGAAGAACCCCACCGACCCAATTTCTAGTCAGATACCTGAACAATTCCCAGTTATTTCTGTGAGAAAAAAGCCAACATGAACATAGTCAAAAAATATATACGCTCTGAATCCAAAACATAACAGGTCTTGTTGCAAGGGATCCCATGTAACATTGTCTTATGAATAATAAGTGACAAATCTTGTGTCCTTATTAGCGTGTTTGCATGTATTTCTTGGATTCATTGAAAACATCGAAAGATATTGATTCAAAGATGGATGACACTGGCTTTTGTCATGTTTTGCCCACCGTAAACATAATTTTAAGTGAATGATTCTTGAGTTCTTCTGAGTTCTCCCCACTATATATATGTGTTTGACCGCCCTCTCAACCACCCCAACCCATCCATTTGAGTCCAGTTTACATATTTCTGCTCCATATATCCAGTTACCCCAGTTAGTCACCTTCTTGTCAAGCCCTTCAGTGTTTAAGGAATCTTTGTAAATTACCTTAGTGCTCGCTAGCCCCTGTCCTCTAGAGCCACACCACTATTTTCTTTCTTACACGTCAGGGGGGTGCCCAGTGGCCTGACAGCCGCCTAACAGGCCTGGAACTTACCACCGTGGAGGGTAGTGGTGGCACAGTTCACAAATTTGTGAAATACATTTTCTTGCCAACATTAATTTTTTTCTATATATGTAGGGGGGTACCACGTACAGCATCTGCCCTGGGTGCCAAGTACTCTAGGTATGACCCTGGTCCTCCACAGTTCACTCCTTATCACTTGTGTGCTTAAAATCCCAATCTGTTCCCGCTATATATTCCACTATGAACAATACTAAAGTGTATGAGTAATCCTTTATGTAAAACTGTTTCCTTAAAGGATATTCAAGATATTATTATCATATTTTCTCAATTATAAGACAAGGTTTTTTCAGAGTAAATGCTCTGAAAAATATCCCTCATCTTAAATTCGAGGCTGTCTTCTATTCAGGCCTCAAATATTGGTCTGGCAGGGGACCTGGTTTCTCTTCTCTGGCATCCTCTGCTGCTGCCAGCACTTCCAATGAGAGCTTCTATGAAGGAGCACTGGCATCTCCTGACCTTCCGGTGCTCCACTATAGAAGCCTGGCGGAAGT
Organism: Spea bombifrons; assembly: GCF_027358695.1. NCBI lineage: Eukaryota > Metazoa > Chordata > Amphibia > Anura > Pelobatidae > Spea > Spea bombifrons. The sequence continues at coordinate 91,110,460 of NC_071087.1, forward strand.
GCCGGCAGCAGCAGAGGTTGTCTGTGCGCATCACGCAGCCAGTGAACGTTTGCGGGATGCGCACAGACAACCTCCGCTGCTGCCGGCACCTCTGCCGGAGCTTCTATGGTGGAGCACCGGAAGGTCATCTGATGCATGGGGCGGGGTTCAATGGTTTTCTGGAGGCAGAGAGACATATAGGGGTATAATAAGGCATACCTGGTGGGGAGAGTGACAAATAGGGGATTAAAAGGCATATATGGGACAGAGTGGCATATAGGAGGTATAAGGCATAACTGGGGCAGAGTGGCAAATAAAAGGAAATAAAAAAATATGTTTTTTCAATCATAGTTTTTATTAAATATGAAAAATAGTTTACATGTGAATTAATATTTACTAGCTAAACTTTTTTTTCCTATAGGGTAGTCTTATATTCAGGCTTTTTCTTTTTTTCCTAACTTAATGTTCAAATTTTGGGGGTCATCTTATAATTGAGCAAATACAGTATTTATTGTTTTATCTAGCATCAGATTCCACAGCGATGTACAATTAGACTTACAGAAACAAGGGTTAAGGAGGGTTCTGTTAAAACAAACTTACAATCTAGAGATAGTGTTGTAAATAGTTCACATGTTGCACATAGCAAAAATTTGTCACATGTTGCACATAGTAATTAACTAGTGGCCTATATCCTTTTTCTATATGAGTCATCAAAAAGGGGTCAATTTCCATTGTCATAATGACTTCTTTCTATGATAAAATTGTCAACATTGAGGAAATGCATCTTGATGAAGCCAAAGCCGCAGCACACCCTATAAATCAACATGATTTACATAGCCAATGATTCAACCTCTTCACCTCATTATATCAAGGTCAGGTGTTGAATCAGGTAAAACAGCTGTGGCCTCCGAGCAGATTACCGCAATTTACCTTAACTTCCATTATAATGGTTAATAGCCCAGGGAAAAGTTTTATATAATATAATAAATATATAACATAATAAAAACATGCTTTTTTATGGGATCGTGAATCCAGTTGTGTTTGCTTCACTGTCTCTGTATGTCTGGAAGTCAAGCAGCCTTTCAGTGTGAAATATTGCTTGGTTACTTACTTGTTGGATGCCCCATAAATAATGCTGTGGGTTTAACAAATGAGCCTCGTCAATCAGGAACACTGGCTGTCCACAGTATATGTGCCTCAAGTGCATCACCCTTTTTTGAAATCAAAGTTTATTAAATTTTGAAGTAATTTTATGGGGGTAGGTTGGGGGAGAGGATACAGAAGGAAAAAGAAGGGTGGGGGACGGGAAGGGGACAGGTATACACGTCCATACACAGCAGCAGAACATCAAAACAAAAAGGGCATAAGAACCCGCGCAGGGGTTACAGCAGAAACGACAATCCCAGAAATGTGAGGGGGCACGCAGGTCCCATGATAAACCATGAAAAGAAGAGTCCCATACACAGTGTCAGCGAGAACACAGAGCGTAAAAGGTGAACGGAGGAGAGGCCCAACTATATGTCATGAGGGTGCACAAAAGAGAGCCAGTGAAACCAAGTGGCCGTGTACCTCTCCCTCTGCTTCAAAGAAACAGCGGAGAGATCCTCGACCCTACGGACGTCCTCAACCCTGGACATCCATTCCCGGATTGGCGGGGAGCACGCTTGCTTCCAATACAAAGGAATGAGGCCCTTGGCCGCGTCAAGGAGATGACGCACAACCGAGCGTTTATAGTGGGAGAGAGAATGAGGAGTGTGGTGCAACAGCATCGACAATGCATGGAAAGGGGGAGGGGAGTCTGAGAGCTCCGAGATCACACGGTGGACCTCCCTCCAAAACGGCCGGATCCGGGGGCAATCCCACCACAGGTGCAGCATCGTGCCCACATCCCCATCACATCGCCAGCATCTATCCGAGCAACCGGGGAACATAAGATGTAGCCTCTGAGGCGTGCGATACCAGTGGGTCAAGATTTTATAATTAGTTTCCTGCACCCTAGTCGCCCTCGAGCTTTTGTGAGTGAGAATGAATATCTTCTCCCAGTCCTCATCCGTAAGAGCCTCAGCGCTCAAGGACTCCCAACTCGTGCAGAAGGAAGGCTTCGAAGTGTGCAAAGCGGTCAGGAGCAGGGAGTAGAGCAGAGAGATGCCACCCTTAGGGGAGTGCTCACCTGAGCACCAAGTCTCAAAACAGGTTAGGTCCCTGTGTAAATGGTGGCGATTGGGAAGGGTGTTGAGGTAGTGCGTAACCTGATGGTGTGCAAATCGGTCAGACCAGGAAAATTCAGCGGCAGGGCGCAGGTCCCCAAGTGATGCATCACCCTTTTTTGGAGCAACTTACCCAGTGGCATAATATCAACATATACAGTATATCTTAGTGTCTCACCACATAAGGATATCTATGACTGTTCCTGTAAAGCTGACATCTGCTACCAACATTGTATAAACCTCTGTATAGGTAGGCAAGCCTGGAATGGCTTGATAAAGGCTTGAGTCTGACACCTGGCCCAACTAAGCTTGTGAAGCGATGTATGAGATATAGTCAAGTCGCTCAAACTCCTCTATTTGTTCAGGAGTTTGGTTCACCTTCCTTCTGTTACAGGTGAGCCCAACAGCCCAGCGAGCCAAGGTTAGTTTTTAGCAAACTAAAGTAGGTTTCACCTTTAAAGAAATACTAACTTAATTTATTGTAAAGGTAACATAAATTATTATTATTCTGTGGCCTGTTAACATAAACCAAACAGGAAGCTCGACCAGGGAAATCATCTGCCCAGTGTAATTACTAAGTGCATGAGTTATGGTGAAGTAGTATAGGCAGGACACTGCAGTATGACTGCGCAACTTTGCTTGGAAACTCTAATGAGGGTGGTTTAGCTGGCACACTTTTAAATAAGTGCAAAGCAAAAGGGTTTCGTATGTAAGGAGTTACAGCAAGGTAATATTTATATAAAAAATACTATAAAATATTCATACAGTATGCAAACATCCTGCCTCTAGGATATAACTTCAGAAAGTGGCATCATTTTCTTAATGCTTCCCTTTAAACTGTTGACTTTACTGTTTGTTTAAAGGTTTACTGTTTGTTTAAAGGTTTACTTATACATTTCCAGATAAATCTTCATATTGTTTAAAATCCTCTTGATGATTAAAGTATAATAATTATATTCATAATGAATATTAAGCAAGTAGCTACATCAACTCGGCTACCTGTGTAATACAGTGACGTCCCAATCGGGGGAGAGGATATCATGGAAAATGCCGCCATATTGTCCTGAGTTCAAGTTAAGTCAAAATTATGGCACTTCCTGTGACGTCCTCTTCCTCGATTGGAGGATTGGAGAGAGGACGCCACAGGAAGCACCACCATATTGTCCTGATTTCAAGTTAGGGGAAATGAAGAGAAAAGAAGATGAAGAAGATGTGAAGGCAGAAGTGGTTGGCAGAAGCGGTTGGCAGAGAAGGTAGGGAAACATTTAGAGAGCATGAGTAAGAGAGTGAATGAGAGGGTAAGTGAATGTGTCCCACATATTTCGGATGAAAATTCAGGGCTTTTTGCTTCGTTTTCATCTGATTTATTTGGGATCTGGCCTCTTTTTATTTGTGGCTTTGTACGAATTGCCAATTTTACAATTTAAAATACATACGAATCTGAATGCACAAGTCTAATATATAATGATTTCTAGATCTAGCTATCCAGCGAGACTCTTTATTTATCCTTAAATTTAAATTTACATCACCACAGTGTCCTCGGATACCAGTAATGGAAAACTGGTTTTCTAATAAGATTTTCTATTTGTAGCAAAAAGATAACATGAATAGGTGTGTCCTGGTGACCTGGTTAGACATGCACATGCACAAACAAGTTTGTATTATTCATCAAAACATTTCTAGCCCTATAGATAATCCACAGGCACAGGGATACGGCTTGTATTATCTCAATAACAATCCTAGAGACACAAGTTAATACAGGTAATCATGCCTTTTCAGTATCATCACACCCATTTCTTTGTATGGCAGGATGACTAACAATGTGCAGCACTTCTACAGAGAAATGTTATAAGCTACAGGTTATCAATATTCTCTGAATTTAGATCTTATTACACAGTAGATCGGAGTCCACATTGCATTAACAAAAATTGTTTTTCACAGAGTTGCCAACTCATTAGGGTTTGTGACAGACGTTCTGTTGCAGTATTGACAAAGCTGTTTGTAATGTAAGGGAAATAGGGCAGCTGTGCGGTCCAGGCTATTATTAGCAGGGGAGAGCTGGCGTCTGTTGGCCATGGGGCACCCCTGGTAACTAACAGACGCACTTACACACACTAGCAAACACTCTAACACACATTTACACTAAACATATTCACTCTATCATAGATTATACCCTTACCTTGCCTAGCCTTCCTTATATTGTGGAGTGCTGGGATATGACTAAAATACATATACATATAAACCAACTCCCGACCCCGCTTACCTGTTTTTTTTCACACCATGCGATACTAGAAAGATGATTACCGATTGTAACATTTCCTGGGTAGATTCCCAAAAGTGAGCTGCCTTGTGGCATTACTGGCAATGAAGAAAATGAAACTTTTGTAAGAAGCTTAAACTTTTTCATGATCTAGAAATGGTAAATGTTCATGATACTTGTCCCTGTTATGAAACCCTCTTTCGTACATTGCAAATGTTTATTTTAGTCCGAGTTTCCCAACAGGTATTACTGATATATGTCCTGTCATGCTGCAAAAATGTAGGAATTTACAATTATGCTGTATCATGTTTATTTTGTACTACCAATAATCATATGACCTATGCTTTTTTCCCCTCAGCTTCACACAGAAGTAAAAGGGGAAGTCCTCACATTTACATGCAATCAATGAAGAAAACGCTGAAAAAGCATGTTTCCCCTCTTAAGAGTGAAAGTTGCCCTTTGGGATCCAAATCCCTTGGTCTCACTTTTCTCCCCTTATAAACCTCCTTTTTTAGGAGCTCAGAATGTTTGCTAGTTATAATCTACTACCCTACAGCATAAAATATCTATACTTACATTATTTCAATATGCCAGTAGTCTTCTTCTCATTGTCGTACTTAGTGACATATGTAGCTCTAAACAGGTCCCAAAGTAATACAAAAAATATTGGTAAAACTTCACCTTTTAGACCCTCTAACGACACCTAAAATCAGGGGCGTAACTAGAAACCACGGGGCCTACAACTTCACCAAGCAACATGTCCCACAGTGCCACCTTTGCCCTAACCAGCTTGTGAACACCACCACAGGGAAACCATTTATGTAGATGCTTCAGGTTCCATGTCTCATATACTGTACATGTATGCTGACATTTTAATGTTATTATTCTTTAACTTCTTAAAATCTTCTTGACGTTCCATGCCGTCATGAAAACATGTGCCAAAAGTCATGATTACAGTAGCGCTGTTCAGCCACAATGCAACCCGACTGTACACAGTGCAGGGGACCGTCATTCACCCACCTGGATTTCTAACAATTTGAAACGAGGGACTATTCTTCTGTGAATTAACCAACGAATTTTAAAGATACACATAATCAGGCAAAGCTAAACATACACATAACCATACTGTCGCATACAAACGTAGTATTCCTGTTATAAACACTACACATATGTACATTTTGACACAATTGTATCTTCAGCAATTTTTTATAATATTCAATTTATAAAGTCTTTCAGGCGAGAAATATCTCATCCAACAGCCAAAACATCTGACACACTGGCTCCAGCTGATGACCCAATTTATGTTCGGCAACACCTCCTTATTACAGTCATACCCAACATATTGTTTTAATGTTCAAGAGGGCCACATCCATGAAAAGAAAAGAAAAAAGACTTACCAAAATCCCAGTCCATATGTGGTTCTGGGATTCAACACCCTTCTTCTAAAAGAAATCATATGTGTAAATGAGACAAAAGGAGGGGTAAAAAGAGAAAAAATTAGAAATAAAAGTAGCTGAACAAGGTGGCTTGGATGGGGCAGTGGTTGAGTGTATATGAAAAAGAGGAGATAATGCAAACAGTAAGTAACAGTAGTGCTTATTTTTAGAACTATTCCATGTTGTACATCTTTTAGGACAAGTAGGGTTTAGAAACAACTTATTTTCGGGAACATGCCGTCATTACAGCCATCCCCCTCACCCAGATTTTGTTCTAGAGGTCCGCATACATACCTTACATATTACCCCATAATGTAATATTTTTAATATTACTGGCTTAAGGGGTTTGGGACAAAAAATGCATAAAAAAAACCCCAACAAAATATTATTTCTAATGTACTTATTATTTCTCATGCATTTTGACAAGGATAGCCCCAGGCTGCTTTGAATGCCCGAAGAGTAGGAGACTCAGAGTCAAACCGGGAGAGTTCGCAGGTAAGCACGAATGATCCAGTGTGCAGCTAAATTACATAAATACTTATGCTACAAGTGGGGACAAATCTCCTCTGAAACCTCAAAATATATTTGCTGCAATACAGATACAGAGCTTCTGTCAGCTCATGTCCTTTACTGTTCAAAGTCCAACTGTAGTAAACAATAGCTTTAACTTTATGGAAGGTTTGCTATAACAAAACCCCAGCACACATTGCTGGCAAGACAAAAAAAGTAGGAGATATGATACTTACATATTATAATTTACTTTACTCGAAACATAACTGTTTACTTTGGTTTCACAACGCCGTAAAACATTATTTTAAAAGCCAAAAAAATCTGCTTTCTTTTGGTATGTTTAAGAATCTATTATTTTGTACATCGTAGAATATCCCCTTATATGCTCAAACCCGACAAACTTCAAAAGAAAACTTTTTTATAATTATAATATTATTTATATTGTGAGTATACTAAAAAAGCTAATCCACTGGCTTACTCGGTGTATGTGTCTATATACTGTATATGTAGACATGTGTGTGTTGTGTATTTATAAATGTATGAAATAATAGTACTAATTATTGCATGTAAATCATCCTCTTTATTTATCTTTCAAGTGTATATTTTACAGCATGAAAAAAGGTATTAATCCCACAGTAATTGACAAGCGCATGCACAAAGCCAGTTTTTCCTGTTCTTTGATTTTAAGTGCTAGTAGTTGGGAAGGGCTGTCTGTGTGCAGTGTTGTGGGTGGTGACATGGCAAGTCAGTATGCAGGAACCAGCACACAGAGAACTATCCAGCAAAATCAGCTGTCCAGGCGAGGTAAGCTTGGATCACCAATGGCACCTGCTGCAAGACAAAATGCCAGGGGTAGGAAGCCTCCCCGTATCCTCCTGTGCTCTGTCTGTACAGTTGCTTGTGTTCTTTTCATGGGATCAGCAGCTATGCTGGCTGTGGGATACCTAAACCCATTTGGAACTGTTGGACTGTCTATACTGGGTGTTGGAGCAGTTGCATACTTTGGAACCATATTGTTTTTGGCGCTGTCGTGCTTAACAATGCAAAGGAAATACCCTGGAATGCAGCCTCTTTCATTCAGAGTCCCTACCAGAAGACCAGGGAGACCTCCTCCTACCACGGTGGGCAACCCAAACATCAGCGGTCAAATGCCATCGGTGCCCATAACATCTTACAGAGTCCATAATGATTTACCTCCTTCCGCAACAGGCTTCAAAGGTGTGCCTGAAAAACCACCCACAGTTGCTGCCACAAGCAATTTGGCAGAGAAAGATAAGCAAAGGCCGAATAAAGAAAATCAGGTTGGCCCTAATTCCTCCCATGACTTCAGTTCGGCTATTTCTGAGTCCTTGAAAGACCCACAGGACCAGCAAGGCTTAGCACTTGCAAACAAGACAGAGGAAACAGTGCCTCCAGCGCAGATAGACAGTCAATGTGCTACAGACCAAGGTAATGTAAGTGCCAAAACAAATGTTACTTCTGATGGGGAATCACACACTGAGACTGATGTGCAACAGCAAAAATTGGAGGCTGATCCTGTATTGGATAAAAAGACTCCACAAACCAAAGGCTTAACAACAGAAACTCATGCTAACCAGGAAAGGGTGAAGGCTTCACCATCTTCTAGCCCCAAACGGGACAGTAAAGGAAACAAAAAAACACATCATGTAGAGGTTCCCTTTGATGACTATCCATCATCTGCAAGTTCTGTGTCAAGTTCCAGCAAAAAACATGATATATCAACTGGCCCACAGGAGAGTAAGGAGAAGTATGCTCTGACATCAGTCACACAAACTAAAGTCTGTGAAAGAAAGCGAGAAATATCTAATCCAACAGCCAAAACATCTGACACACTGGCTCCAGCTGATACACATGGAAAAGACAAGCATGCAGCAGAAGACAGAGCTGCACCTTCTGCATCTCCATCAGCAACTGCAAAAAATGTAGAAAGCAAACAAGCTGAAAACCAATGTGACAAACCACGCAGCTCACATACAACAGACTACCCCATTGCAACAAAAGTATCTCCAAAAAAGGAACAACAAACTTTACCAATTCATCAAGAGAAGGAGAAATCCCATCCAAGGAAAAGTCAGTCTCCTCAGAGAGATGGAATTCATCAAGAATCTCCTCAAACAACACCACATTCTAAACCTATTAACACATCATCACCATCTCCAAATCCAACAAGAAAACATGTACCATCAGGGCAAACATTTCTAGCATCTCCTTCCAATGCTAACAAAACTACTTTACAACCCAAGCACGAGAAAGCAATGCCAGAAACATCAAAAAGTAAAGAGACTGCAGCTAAACCAAACCCGTCTCCTGTCAATCCAAGAAAACCTTTCAACAATCAGCAATCTCATGCCTATCAGGATCAAAGTTCCTCTCCTAGAAACGAAAGAAAAGTTGGGTCACCACAAAGAGATAAGAGAACCGAAATACCCCACAAAAGTTCACACATGCAACCAAGCACAGAATCATCATCTTCGTCCACCGGTTCCAGGATTCCAGCATCACCACCAAAGCATGGAATGCAACACAGAAAAGATAATGTCAGTGCACATGTATCTTCTCCTGTTGGTAGGAATGATGTATTGCATCACAAGCATTATCAAACCGATAATAGCCAATTAGCAAGAGGTGCTTTCTCACCTTCTGGCATTTCAAACACAAGTCCAAAAAAAAGTAATCAAGGGCACATTCACAATGATGATTCTCATATAGTTCATTATTTACCGGATCCAAGTATCCCAGCTGCATCCTCAAATGCAGGGAAACCAGTATCTCCTGTTAGGACACAAAGAGGTAAACAAGAGCTAAGAGTTACACATTCTCAAGACTTTTTATCTACAGGTTCTCCTCCCAGCCCCAGAAAGGCTGCAGAACCATCACCTCCCAGGCATCGTCAAAGGAGCCCCAATGTTTCCCCCAAAAGAGACATCAGGACAGATGAGTTAAATAAGAGGCATGGAAATAAATATCAACAGCAAACTCCATCATCTTCGCATTCCAGTGATGTTCCATCATCACCAACATCCTCTCCTCTTAATGCAAGAAAATTGCTACAGTATGAGAAAGATAAAGCCCACACAGCTATTTCTTCTGGTAGAAGTGGTCATTCAAGTGACTCCGACTCCTCTTGTGCAAGGGGGTTAAACATGAAGCACGAAACACAGCTACATGTGAATAAAACTCAGAGATCACCGCGGTTTAAAGAAACAACCCCTGCAGCTGCTGAAACATCTCCTCCCTGCATTAAAAAATCCCCAACGCCTCACGAGAAGGATCAAGTTTAATAACAGATACAATTCTACATCATAGAACCTGGACTTTAAAAGGATAAATCTTTGCAATTTGCAGCAGTGTAATTGACTCACCTGAGAAAAGACATTAATACCAGTAAAATCCTGGCAAAACACATATATTTCACTGTTGTGGGTGAATTTGGTGCTGTTGTCAGGTTGTGCTGTTCAGTAAGATCTACCTGTAGAGGTTGGGTGGTTTAGTTTAAAGTTAAAGATACCAACTTCAGGTAGGTTAATCTTTTATTGATTTTTTTCGGTATTTACTGATGAGTTACCTACTACGGGGAGCACTGCAGCCTATACGTTGGTGCTGTATATAAAAACTAAAATAAAAAATAGTGTACCAGGCTTAGCAAGAAGAAAATACCCATAAAAGAACACAGCCTCAGGAAAGAGAGGTTAGTGATAGTAAAAAAAACTCACATTTGAATAAGACATTTTAAATGTTTATGTTTTTTTCCTGGGAGCTGGTATTCAAGTTCCGTGTACGCTGTGAATGCAGGTGCAGTGAGGACTCACTGTAGGATTAAGGAAATATGTAACTTTGGTGCTGTTGTACAAACAAGTATTTAACTCATGCACAGACTTAAACGTCTTTAAATGTTAAAGACGTGTACAAGTAGGCTTTAGGTCCTAATATATAAGTACATGCCCTTATTCATTTATTGTATCCTTTGCATGACTAGTATATTTTGAGCAGGGGTAGATGAATGACCACCTGCCCACTATACCCCACCTCATGGCACTCTGTTTCAAAACATAGTTAAGTGGTCATCATGGAAGCTTCAGTGGAGGTCCTTGGTGCAACAGCATAGACCACCATTGATTTTACAGCTCACTGAGACAGTCAATGCCAGGTTGACAACCCTGTTTTTTTCTAGCGACAGTCAAAAAGCATTGCAGAACATTAGTCTTGCTATTTGATTTCAACTAGAGACAGGTGTGTGCTCCCCTATGTGCATCAGACCTTAGTAACTGAGTATAGGAGATCAATGATGAAGACAGGATCCTATTGTACACGCGGCACTTACTGACAGCCCAAAATGAGGTGACCTAGTATCGTGTGCTTTAGGAAATCATTCCTGCGTGTTGCTATCATATGAGCAGGTTAAGCAACTGCTCAGGGCGTTCATTATTGTAACTAAGGGTGCAATTTAAAGATGCCTGTGTGTTTAACACAGATTAATCACTATAATGTGTTTTTAAAAAAATGTGAATATATTTATTGCTTTTTGTTTTATGTCATATGTTAATGTAGTAGTAAAGCACTGGAGACTGTAAATGTGTACATACAGTATGTTTAACGTAAATATGTAATACAGAATGTGAGGGCCATCCAGCCGTGTTTTAATGTAAAATGCATATTGTGGTTAGTAATTTTTACTGTTTCCACATCGGTGTATAATTTATTTAGTCATTAGGATGACAAACCAGAGACTTCTGTATCATTTTTCCCTCCCCAGGCTATCTCAGCAAGTAACAGACTTAACAGGCTTAACATAGAACATGATGGCAGATGAGAATCATTCGGCCCATCCAGTCTGCCATTTTTACCTAATGTAAAGACTCAGACCTTAATCAGTCCTCGGTATCCTGTTAGATTCTGGAAAGCTTTATGCCTATCCCATTCATGTTTAAATACTATAACTGTATTAAGCCTCTACCATCTCTGCTGGGAGGCAAAATTCCCTGCATCAATATGGATGCATTAAAATGCACGGGAGCTCATGCAAAATGTACTTAGATGTTTAAATAAAAAGAAATAAAGTATTATATTTAAATTATTTGCAGCATGTTCCTCCTTTAATTAGGCATAGTCTATTAGGCTGCCACTTTTTTCTTTTAAAAAAAGTGGTTTCGTTGTTTACGTCACTGAATTTTTTCTAGCTATCATATTGGTGGCATTTAGTTTTTTTAACTGTGACAGTATTATTTTTTTAAACATATATTATTAAACATATATCACCAGGTCTGGGATGCAGCTGCCGTAATAGCTAAAAACGTTAACATTTAAGGGGGTATTATTACTATAGAAAAGTACTTTAATATAAGGTAAAGTTAAATGGGATGTTGTCCATTAAAAAACATTAAATAGGACAAAACAGGAAGTACCGTGTATAGGCTACTGGCCTTAAAGTACCAGAACTAATTGTAATTCCCAGTCCAGCCCTGGAGCCACATTTGTATTAAAATTTTGCATTTGTGACCATTTATAAAGCACTTTGTGACCAAAAATGAACGGGGAAGGGAACGGTTCAAAATCACACCTAACGTGGTGTATAATACGTCTAAATATATACATACATGAGCGCTGTTAGTTCTGTTTACATGGGGGGAAAGAGGTGAGTAGGAAGTGCCACAAACTAAATAACCCCCAACTTGCAACAATGTATACCCCTCCGGGCCTAGCGCAGACAGGACCCCGCAGTTGGGCCCCATTTCCCCCATGAGGTTCGGGGAGGAGCGGGTGCTTCCTCCCAGCCTGGCAGATACAAAGAAGTATTCTTAGTTTGGTTTTGAGAAATAGGATTAGCCCGATGAAAGATAAGTCATTGCTTTCAAAAACATAAGCAGTTTACAAAGCATTTAGTGCTATACCTATTAAAGAAACTTGATGTACAAATTCTTTGAAACGCATCCTGTTTTAACACTCTTTTGATATTTAGGATTAGCAGAGCACCAGCTTCTGAAGCATTGTGTATTTGTGTGTGTTTTATAGACTCTAATAAAGCTGACATATTCCAAAGAAAGGGCTGTGGTGGTTTGTTTACAGGACATACATGATCAAGAGAAAGTGAGCTCAACGTGGATGGCCTGGAAGATGAGGATACAATAGAATCATTTAAATACATAAAAGGGCTTAAGGTAAGTATGTATATATATATATATATATATATATATATATATATATATATATATATATATATATATATATATATATATATATATATATATATATATTGGTTCGGCAAACTCTGGGGCAGAGGTCTATTTAGCATTCAAGCATCCAGTCAGTGGCAAGAAGCATGGAGGAGATAGGGAGCTGCGGCTGATAAATGTTGGTGCTCGGCTCACGACGCATTAATATGTGAGTATAGGAATTTATTTACCTCATTTGGCTTCTCTCGGTGAGGGATCAGTCACCTCATAGGTGAACACCATCCAAAGATGGAGCCGAGTCATAGCTGCGACTTCTAAGTCAGGTCATTTTTTACATTTTTGAAGAATACGTAATATAGTACATCATCAAATTCTTAGCCAAACATTTCATCTCATTGAACAAATGCATTATGAAGGGCTATAAAAACAACTTATACAGTATAATCACCACCACGAGTACAAAACAATTTAAAATATATATATATACTCTCCCAATGTATTGCAGCAACCTGACAAAATATACCTTCAATACTTAAGGCCAATAATTCTTCCAAATGGGGCGCATATACATGTGGAGAAAAAAATACAGTGAACAAATAGTGTAAAAAAGCTTGAATAACTGAGCAATATATAAGGGAATGTATGCACTCACAAATTTCTTTAATAGTTTAGTCTCATAACAGCTAAACAATGTATTTCCACGATTATGTAAACACAGGTAGAGACAAATGACACAGTATCAACACCCACCATAAATGATAAATGTAGGCACGCTTAGAAGAAGACATGCAAATGTCCGGAAATTATTGTAGCTCAATTTTCTGGCAACAAATTCTGTCTCCTGTCCATTCATTTCAGACAAAAATCGTGAGGCTTTTGAAATTCAGAAACTAAATTTGTTGTCCGACACCCACATTCACTCTCATTCTCTCTGAACGTCTCCCGACCTTCTCCACTGACCAAATCCGCTTCTTCTCTAGCATCCTCTTCAGCTTCTTGTTCTTCTCTTTTCTGTCGTTTCATCTTCTTTTCTTTCGCAAAATTGCGGTCTTCCAAGCACACCCTACCCTCTTCTGCTGCTAATAATTTTGGTATAGGTATACTGAGGTTCCCTAGAATTAGAGTAGGGGTGGTAGAGGGGAGGAAGTGGGAAAGCCATGCAGCAAATTTATCCATGAATTGGGAAGTAGGGTCAGAAGATTGGTAAATAACAGCGAAACATATGGCAAGTGGAGAGAAGAGGCGAAGTGAACTTCAAAAGAAGAGAGCGAGTTGGTGACAAATACACACAATACATGCTCCAGATAATTTGTGAACCCCGTTTTCCTCTTGGTCTTGTAAGGCTATACTCTTATACATACGCCTTGACAGATCTGTCAAACTCATATTTTCTTTCTTTGAAATTGCATGAATGGATGAATTACCAAAGTGACCCAGTGTGGAAATGGATGAAGAGGATTGTATTCCATGTGCCCCCTGTGCAAAAATACAGAACTACAAGTAAGAAAATAAAAATGTTATTGGCTTAAACCCTAAGATAGGGTTAAGTGTTATAACTATTTTAAAGAAACACAATCTTTGGAGAAAATGGCATCCGTCTTGCACTGCGGGTGCACCCTCTTTTGAGGCCTGCAACACCCATCTTCCTTTATCACCAGTCTGAGAGCAAAAGGGGGCATTGTAGCAGGCAGCCACATTAGCATAACTCCCAACTTCTACCCTGGTGAATCAGGGACATGAGGGAAGAGTTTGGGATGTAAAGTGTCACTCAAACTGGCAGAGCTACTGTGCATGTGCACAATTCTGAAACTGGGAAAGGGAGAGTGCTTTCCCGAATCCCGCTTACTTGGTGAGCTCTACCTCTCTCCTGAAAAGCAGGTCACAGTGGCAAAATTGGGACTGTCCTGTGCAATCCAGGACAGTTAGGAGGCATGTATAAGAAATAGGATCCAATTTTCTTCAAGTGATAATCACAGTGAGAGAAGCTGCTGATTGGTCACTGCAGCTGCATGTTTCACCGTGATTGATGTCTTTAGTGTAAATGCAAGGCTTCCATACTTCAGATTCTCTCCTTCGAAGATTTTAGGTGAATTCCTTAATTACATGCCATGCTGTCACTATAGGGATTTAGCCCACTATTTTAGTGATTGCATTGTACATTTTGACAGAAGGAAGTTGTTAACAAAGAAAGTTGATGAGGGTTAACAAACCAAGAAGCAATCTGCTCGACTTTCTTGTGTAGCACTCCCACCTAGTGGGCAAAATTTACAAGGTTCATTATGTTTTACTCGTAGCGATTGATGTGTTTTATCATCAGCAGAGCCTAAACAATAAACTCATCACTTTAATCCCCACTGCAGCTGATCACAAAATACCTGCGATCAGTCAGCAAGGGGGTCATTCAAGATCGCAGCCTGGATAGACTCTCTAGGAGATCCTTTAATTTCTTCTGTGTTTTCAGCTGTCCCAGTAGTGACAATGCCAGAAGAGAATGCCTTGAACAGGAGTCCGAGCATTCAGATTGTATTAAAGCAGCAGGTGCTTGTGTTACATTTAATCTGTCCTCCTGACCGAGGTGACTCCAGGTTGGTGTTAGACAGTTTGATTGCCTGTATACCGGTGGGGAAATGTCCCTGCTGATGTATGATTTGGGCCACTTCCCTCACAACAAAATAGTATGTTCTAAAAATGCTAAAGAGTTAAAATGTCTGAAAGAAACTAATTCACAGCATCATATCCTTATGACATGTCACAGAGTAGCTGTGAACTATGATGGTTACTTATCGATAATCATCATGTTGTCCATTATTTTCCACCTGTACCCAAGCCTGAGCTAATACTCATCTAGCAGCCCTGCAAATCGTAGTCATTTTCTTGGTTTTTTAACCCCTTAAAGACAATGGGCGGTCCCTAAACCCATTGAAAACAATGCATTTGATGTACGGGCTTTGTCATTAAGGGGTTAAATTTTCTTATTGAGAAATTGCAGGGTTTTGGGAGACGAAAGGTCCAAGGACCTGATGAACTATACATAAAACTGGTTTCCAATAGTACTGGAGGCTTCTTTGGACATGTCCGCTGTATGTGGACACAGGTGCCTTTGTGTCCAAAGCCCCTCTAGCATTCAGAACTCCCCTGACCAGCCCAGTATGCTGTGACCATCTGGCGATTCATTTTAGCCGAGCGAGGTGGTTGGACAGGTAAGGTAGACATGCAGCTCTGACCTTCACAACCTCCCCTGCCCCACTTCCAACCCTGCAGCAATGAAGGCGTTTGGATTTGGACAACTGAAATTTTAATTAACATAGTCACACCGGAATGTAAGGAAGTGGCCCCACTCAGTAACGTTTCCAGAGGGACCCCATTTATTTAAACAGTTTACAGTTATACAGGAAAAATCAGTAGCTGGTAGGTAGTTGTCCATCTCTGAGGCGGGATTCTATAACCTGAGATAACCTAAACAAGTGCTAGATTTTATCTCTAAAAATAAGGCTCAAGACCGGGATTCTTGGTTGAAGGGCAGCCAAGTCCATGTGAGAACGTGGGTTAGAGTCTACTAAGGTTGAATGTATCACTGTGTATGTATATATATATATATATATGTATGTATACGTATATGTGTATTCTATTAGAAAACTGACATTCAGCATCAGAAAAATATACCCCAGATCATGGTATAAATAAGTATCAGTAGCTGTTAATAAAATGACTACAATCTTTTGAGCTGGCGAGCGGCCCTGCTCTCGCGCTACTTAACATGTTCTAAATTCTTATCTCTCCCTCGCAATTCTTTCCTTGGCTGTGCATAAAACAGGCCCAGGGTTCTAAACCAGTTATATCTATAAATAAAAAGCACAGGATATCTCTGTGTAACAAAGGACACATTTCATGAGATACTGAATTGTTTGACTCATTCCTTGTATTTGGCTAAAAAAAAAAAGAAGAATGAGCTTGACCACAACACTCACTGGTATTACTTGTAAGAAACCCTCAACTTCTTCATTGCACAACAGCTTTGCTGTGTTTTCTCTTTTTGGCCATTTTTCTTAGATTATCTTAATTTTATAAACTGTTGCTTTGTATCAATATGCAATCCCATAACATCTGCGTATTTAAGTGTCTGCGATTAATTGAAAAAATAATCGGCCAACTAATCGATAATGAGATGAGGGTTTTTTCAGAGCAATTCCTGTGAAAAATACCCCTCGTTTTATAATCCGACCTCAAATAGAGATCCTACGATCCTGATCCCCGCAGCGCTGCAGGAGACCTGGACCCTCCTCTCTGGCAGCTGGTGGACGTCTGTGAGAAGCAGACAACCTCTGCTGCTGCCGGCACTTCCTCTGGGGCTTCTATGCAGGAGCGCCGGCATCATATGACCTTCCAGTGCTCTTTGATAGACCTCCACCAGCTGCCTCACTAGACACCAAGGAATCTGAAACACGAGGCACAAGTCTAAGGAAGCACTGGTAAGTCGGAAGAGTGGCATATAGGGGGGTATAAGGACTTTCTGCAGGCAGAGTGCATAAAGGGGGTAAAAAGGAATATCGGGGCGGCAGAGTGGTATATAGGGGGTTAAAAGGAATATTTGGGAGGCAGAGTGGCATATAGGGGGTATAAGGCACTTCTGGGGCAGAGTGGCCTATAAGGGGGTATAAGGCATATCTGGGGGCAGGTTGGCAAATAAAAGGGAGTAAAAACAAAACATTTTTCTCAACCATAGGTTTTATTAAATATGAAAAAATAGTTTACATGTGAATTAATATTTACCATAGCAACCAATTGACTCTTCCTGATGATTGCACATAGCCTTTGAAATGGGTGAACATATTTTCCTAATCAAGAATTAGATCTATTACTGGCATTCATTCTTCCTGCTTGAGATAAGTCAGATCAGAATCACAAAGAACAATCTATGTAAGAAGAAGAATCTTGATAACCTTTCTTGAGAATGTGAAGCTTCTGATAGAGGGAGCATAGTGTAACCTAAAGGAGAGGGAGTCCAGAACAAAGGAGGAGGAGAGTATTAAGTAAAGAGGAGAAGGAGAGCACTAAGTAGAGAGGAGCAGGAGAGCAGTAAGTAGAGAGGAGGAGATGAGCAGTAAATAAAGAGGAGGAGGGGAGCAGTAAGTAGAAAGGAGAAGGAGGGCAGTAAGTAGAAAGGAGAAGGAGGGCAGTAAGTAGTAAGGAAGAGGTGAGCAGTAAGTAGAGAGGAAGAGGGGTGCAGTAAGTAGAGATGAGGAGGGGAGCAGTAAGTAGAGAGGAGATTGAGGGCCGTAAGAGAGGAAATGGAGGACAGTAAGTAGAGAGGAGAAGGAGGGCAGTAAGTAGAGAGGAGGAGGTGAGCAGTAAGTAGAGAGGAGGAGGTGAGCAGTAAGTAGAGAGGAGGTGAGCAGTACGTAGAGATGAAGAGGAGGTGAGCAGTGAGTAGAGAGGAGAAGGAGAGCAGTAAGTAGAGAGGAGGTGAGCAGTAAGTAGAGATGAGGAGGAGGTGAGCAGTGAGTAGAGAGGAGAGCAGTAAGTAGCGATGAGGAGGTGAGCAGTAAGTAGAGATGAGGATGAGAGCAGTAATTAGAGATGAGGAGGAGGTGTGAAGTAAGTATAGGAGGAGAGAAGTAAGTAGAGATGAGGAGGGGGTGAGCAGTGAGTGGAGAGGAGAAGGAGGGCAGTAAGTAGAGATGAGGAGGAGGTGAGCAGTGAGTGGAGAGGAGTAGGAGGGCAGTAAGTGGAGATAGGATGAGGTGAGCAGTAAGTAGAGAGGAGGAGGAGGAGAGCAGTAAGTAGAGATGAGCAGGAGAGCAGTAAGTAGAGATGAGGAGAAGGTGAGGAGGAGGATGTGAGTAGATATGAGAAGGAGAGCAGTAAGTAGAGATGAGGAGGATGTGAGCAGTAAGTAGAGATGAGGAGGGGGTGAGCAGTAAGTAGAGATGAGGAGGAGAGCAGCAAGTAGAGATGAGGAGGAGGTGAGCAGTGAGTGGAGAGGAGTAGGAGGGCAGTAAGTAGAGAGGAGGAGAGGCAGGGAGTTGATACTGTTATGGGCGTGTCACTCCACGCTGTTGCAGGCTGTGGGAGGAATGTGAGGAGTGAGGCTGTCAGGCGGCTGCAGTAACATCTGGCTGGCTACTTCCATACACAGCGATGAGTACACTAGCGTCTTCTGGATCAAAGCAGGAGCCCCGGACCGTGTGAGCAAGCTATCTGGGCTGATGAGAGCTCACTGACGGCCATCCTGCCACCCCACGCCGCGCGTGAAGATCTCACGAGGGGCATCTCCAGCCAGCAGCAGTGCATGTGAGTCAGTCGGGTGTCCCGGCAGAGAGTGGGGCAGCTGGGGAGGGGCAGCTCTCATACTCACCAAGAGACCATTTTGAAGCAGAGAGGTCTATTCACTAGGGAGAGATGCCAGGAGAGTTTGGGTTCAACTCTCTCACTTCTCAACTCTCTTACTTCTCAAATAGATTTCTCCAGCATGAAGGGCTGAACTGGTCCTGTATAATGTATAATTCAATGAGTGAAGAGATCTCGCTGATTTAACTATACACTATACAGGGCCAGCTCAGCCCTTCATGCTGGAAAAATCTATTAGAGAAGTAAGAGAGTTGAGAAGCTAGAGGGTTGAACCCAAACTCTCCTGGCATCTCTCCCTAGGGCCAGACTCTTCATGCATAGAGAAGTGAGGGAGTTCAAACCACAAACTCTATAGTGAATAGAGAGATGATAATGGTAGGAAGCAGAGCCTACAAATTCAAAAGTTAACCATTTAACAGCAGATGCTCTCTCAGCTCAGCATAAAGGAACTCAGCATTTATTGTCTGTAAATCTAGAAAAACAAGACAATATGTGCAGTTATTTATTTGCATATGATTGATTTTATATATGTGTGTGAGTGTGTGTTAGCATCCCTAACAGTGACAATTCACACAAATTCTATACAGCACACTGACAATGAGGGCCTGATGTACTCAACGTGGTTCATCAAGCCTGCATTTTTGTCTTCAGAAACTCTCATTTGATGAGCTGGAAATGAGGGAAACCTACAACCTTCACATATTCCTACTGACACATACACACTCATGCTAACACACTCCTTCTCACACACATACACACTCATGCTAACCCACTCCCTCTCACACGTACACATACACACTCATGCTAACACACTCCTTCTCACACACATACACACTCATGCTAACCCACTCCCTCTCACACTTACACATACACACTCATGCTAACACACTCCTTCTCACACACATACACACTCATGCTAACACACCCCCTCTCACACTTACACATACACACATGCTAACACACTCCTTCTCACACACATACACACTCATGCTAACCCACTCCCTCTCACACTTACACATACACACTCATGCTAACCCACTCCCTCTCACACACATAAACACTCATGCTAACCCACTCCCTCTCACACTTACACATACACACTCTTGCTAACACACTCTTTCTCACACACATACACACTCATGCTAACACACTCCCTTTCACACACACATACACACTCATGCTAACACACTCCTTCTCACACACATACACACTCATGCTAACACACTTCCTCTCACACTTACACATACACACTCATGCTAACACACTCCCTCTCACACACATAAACACTCATGCTAACCCACTCCCTCTCACACTTACACATACACAATCATACTAACACTCCTTCTCACACACATACACACTCATGCTAACACACTCCCTCTCACACTTACACATACACACTCATACTAACACTCCTTCTCACACACACACACTCATGCTAACCCACTCCCTCTCACACTTACACATACACACTCATGCTAACACACTCCTTCTCACACACATACACACTCATGCTAACCCACTCCCTCTCACACTTACACATACACACTCCTTTTCACACACATATACACTCATGCCAACACACTCCTTCTCACACTTACACAATC